>NW_006799979.1:2692798-2723151 GCF_000485575.1 Poecilia formosa | reverse complement strand
ACACACACACACACACACACACACACACACACACACACACACACTGCACTGAAGAGGAGTTTGGAACCACCTGAAAACAGAACAAGTTGCGTTTACTAAAGTGGGAGGCTGGACGGATTGAGGAAGAGGGCAAGGTCAGGTCAAAGAGATGCCTGGTGATAGAGGAGAGGTGTATTTATTAAAGAAAGGAGAGGAAGAAAGCTGTGTTTAGCCTCTTGAGGCCCATATAGTTCAGCGGGTCCAAGGTTGGATTTTATTAGAACTGCTAGATATGCACAGGTTGATGTACACCAAAGGTTTCAAAGGGATATTTAACACAAAACTTACTTATAGTTACACTGAAATAACTTAAGCTCGACTGTTCAGATGATGGATATTTAAGAAAAACATTAAGTCAGGTGTGCATTTATACACGTCCTTTACTTTGATGCCCCTAAATAAAACCCTGTGCAGTTACTAAACAAGTCTGTGTAATGATTCTTACCTGACTTTTACTCTTTGTGCTGAAATGATCATTTCTTGCTCTCTGTTCCATTCCCCCAAATAATCTATCTACATGGAACATGTTGCAAAAAGACTGGAAATTAACTGAACTTAATTCACTGAGCACTAGAGATGACTTCTCCTTAAATTGTGACTTTTTTTAATAATTTGCATCGTATTTTAATCCTGTAATTATTTCCATTTCCTTTTTAGCCTCCATTTCTTCTTGGCCAGGACTCCCTTGAAAAACAGGTTTTAATGACAACGACACTTCCCTAGTTTAATAAATGTAAAAACAAATAAAAAGTTAACTTCAACTGAACCAAGACCTGGGTTTTTAGGCAGATCAGAGTTTGATCGCACATTCACACTTCTCAAAATGAACCAGACTTTCAAGGAAAATGAATTAGAGTTCACTTAAAACAAATTAAACAGGGCTGGTGTGAATGCACTTTTAATGGCATTCAGGTAATCTTTTTTTTTTTTTTTTTTTGAGTCAAGAGATTTACAATCTTTAACCAGCAAAATACTGTTTCTAACAAACAGAGCTGGGACCAGATGAGTAAAAGCTCCAAAATATAACAGTAATTGTTCAGAAGAAGAAAATTAATTGGTTTAAAGATTAGAAAAAGCTCAGAGAAAACATTAAAAGGAGAATGAAGCTAAAGAACAAAGTAGCAAACAAAGTTGGTAGTCAAAATGAGGGGCTTCAAAGAAAACAACAAAACCATTAAAGCAAGAGAGAAATAATGCGAGATGCCAAGAGATGTGATCTTCAGCGAGGCCTGGTGTTCGCTGGGAGCCGGGCAGATCAGCGTCTGGGTGGGGACAGGCTAACATCAAGGTTAGCCATGTGTGCTAATGTGGCTGACAAGCCTTGCCTCCATATGCACACACTCTAACTAATGGCAAATGCATTGAGAGCTGCCTATACACACCCCGACACACTTGCAGGCAGACGGACACACCGACCGACCGACGTGCCACCAAATGTCTTGTGCTTGAATTCACATGCAAATTTCTGTCACTCTGTGTGTATGAATGCGTGTGTGTGTGTGTGTGTGTGTGTGTGCGTGTGTGTGTGTGTGTGTGTGTGTGTGCGTGAAATGTTCAAGCACTTTGGCGGACATGATCTGCCATTAGCATCAAGGCAGATTTCAATAATTCTGGAAAAATACACACAGTCCTGTAATTTTCCCCCTCTCTCATTTCCCGCTGACGTGTGTGTCAGCGTGTGCGTGTGTGTATGTGTGTGTGGGGCAAGAGAATGACACGCTTTGAGAAAGACAGGGATGGTGGGGGTCAAATGGAGACGCAGAAAAGGAGAGCGAGTGATGAGGGGAGGAGCGGAAAGGCGAGAACAGACGAGGGAAACATTTCGCCTGTCACCCAATGCGAAATGCGGAGAAGCACAAACTGATGGTAATTGGGTCTTCAATGGGCTGAAGGAAACCCACCGTAGAATTCAGAAAATGGCCGACTAATATGGTAACCGAGAGAGTTTGTGACAGACTAGGTGGCGCGCTCACGCACGCACACACGCACACACACACAGAAGCTGGAAAAAAAAAATCACATACTTTCCAAGCAGCGCACAATTTGGTTATACAAGCAAAAAAAAAAAGAAAAAGAAAAAGACATGACAATCAGCCAGACTAGTTTGTTAATACACAGAATTACTTATGGAAGGAACCGATTTCTTCCAGCTAAAGTGCTAATGAGTCAGTTGAAGACGATAACTTTTGTCACACAAAGAATTAACCTAGTAATAAATGACTGAAGCAGACAGCCTGTGACTTGTTCCCACACAGTGTGAATATGAGCCACTGTGTCATTTTACAATGCACAGAAACGGGAAGGATCGGTTCACTGAACGCGTTTGTGTTATGCGTGCGCCTGGGTCCATGTGGCTCCGGTGTAGAAACATTGAAGGAGTCAGCTAATCCAGAAAATCGCTAATTAATCTCACACCATTTGCTTGTCATTTCAGATGCAGCGAGAAATTAACGGGCGACTGGAATCAAACGATTTTCAGGTGATCAGGGCTTATGGGTAAAATCTGCTCCAGATCAGCAAACCCACCTAAGAGCTACCGGGACTCAGTCACTGAAATCTTCAATGTGAACGCCGTTACTGAGTAAAGGAGATTACAATATAGCTATTTTCAGACTCAGTTATGGTGAAATGTGTCCAGTTCCCTAAGAATGCAGGAGAGCGAGAGAGAGCAAGACTATCAACAGATAACAAGAAGGGTAAAAAATAGTGTAGCAAAGTTGCTCTTTTGTTTATTCATTTTTTTAGTTTTCCCTCTTCTGTCAGTCAGACACACCAGGTGCCCTGATTGTTATGATAGCACTAAATTCAATCTTAAGGGATATTCTTGTTGTGTGTTGGGTGTTAAGAGTGGACTGGTCTGCTTGGAAGGACAAGGAGACCGGTCAGACCTCAAATCGAGGATATTCAACATGTTGGATTGCTTTGGTCCGATATAGCAGCGTGTGGACAAACGGGAACGCAGCCTACCAAGAGTGACTGCGACATGCAGCCAATCAGAAAGCGAGGTGACGGAAACACAGAGACAACAAAACAAATTAAATAATCTGCCAATGGAAATACTATTGTTTTCATCAATATTAAGGAATTATTTACTAAATACTTCAAAGTCAGTTTTATCTAATTTCAGGTGTACTAAGATATTTGCACTAGAAACTAGAAGAAAAACACGAACCTGTGTTTTTGCAGCGCAGTTAAAAAGGTCAATTACTCCATAACTTATAGATAAACATAAAATGTCTCTGCTGTACCACTTTGTATTTTCTCTTATAGCATAATGAAGCTTTATTCATCTTAAGTTCCCCTTTCAGGAAATGCATTTTGAAGCAAAAACACATCAGATATTGATTCTGACAACTTACCCTCAACTTTGTCATTCAAAGAGAGCGTCTTGACCAGTGTGATGTACTTAATGGGATCCAATGTGACTAATGAGTCCTTTCGACTTCTAAAAGCAGAGAGAGAGAGATAGATGTGATTAATGTGTTCTCCTAACAGTAATGCAGCTCATCTGCTGCATGCTGTCAGGGTTCAGTCAGACTGGAGGGCAGGTGGTGAAAGAGGAGGCGGAGGAGGAAACAAGGGGAGAGTTTCCTGTGTTTCAGCTCGCCAACAGAGCGGCTGGACCCTGCATTAACGTCTCCCCTAATACCACTCAACTTAAACTTTAATGGCCCACCACCGGCCGCAGTCTGTGTGTGTGTGTGTGTGTGTGTGTGTGCGCGCGCGTCTCCTGCTGCACTCACAACTCCCTCTTCAGGTTGAGCGCCTCCTCCGCGTTGTTATGACGGCAGCACAGGCTGATGAGGATGGCGTACGCCCCGACGGACATGTCGTCTTCGTACTGCTGCTTCAGCTCAAGGGCGCGCTGCAGGTTCTGAGGAGACAACGGGACGCTCAGAAACGCCGAGCGTGGAGCCAAACACGGATGAAATGGGAAGGGTTAAGGGAAGCGTACCTCTTCAACGCTCAGAGCATGGATGGTCTGTTTAAGAACGGAGTTCAGCGGCTTGTTCTCCGCTTTCAGTTCAGCCAGTTTGCGTTCAAGAGCCAAAACTCTGTTCTCATCTCCCTGAAGGAGACAAAATGTTCGTCACACGTACAAAACCCACATGCAGCCTCGCAATTACGTGACCTTGTAGTGATGTGGTTGATGTCGGAAGTTTAAAATGAATTAAAAATACTAATAATCATAAAAGAAAGAAAGAAATATAAATAAATAAATAAAAATAATCAAAGAAATTTAGATCATGACAATGAATGCTATACCAATTTGGGGTTTTTAATGATTTATTAAAATTATTAATAGCCCAGTAGGTCAATTATACAAAGTACAGCTGAAGTGAATAAATTGTACAAACATATTTAAATTTAGAGTGGATTTTCTCTGACCTTCATGCACTCAAACCTACAGATACAGTCTGAAATCTATTTACACTGGAGCTTTTAAATTCTCCTACGTAATAATTACGGATTACAGATCATAGAGTCTCTTTAAATAAAACAGATTAGTTTGACGGTAATTATGGGAAAGTCTCAGTAACTTGGCAAAAACCGTGGAAAAGCCAAGTCTAGATTTCCACGAGTCTTTTGGAATGACGGCAATCATGCTGTGGGTCTGATTTGTGAAACTTCGACACAAGTGTGTGTTGAGACAAGAAGGTATGTCCAAACACCAAAGCAGCATTTGGAATAACAGGAACAGGCCAACATTTGGCTTTTTCACTGGACACACCAGACAAGTTCACTCCTGCCCTCTTAATATTCAGATGATTCTCAAATAATCCAGCATATGTAAAGCATTAAAGAGGAAAATTATGCTTCTCTGTCATTCTTCAGACATTTTTACTTACGGTGGCCAACGAGGCTGACCCAGAGTCTCTTTCCTTTGAATAAACCAAAGCATGCACATCCTGCAAAACACAGTAAGCATCAGATGATTACGTTTCTACAACCATGATGCAACAACTTCACAAAGTCAACTTTAGAAACTGAAGCGATGTGACCGCTACACGTTCAGCTTGGCTACTTCATTATGGTACGCATCAATTTTCAAGGATTAACTGATGGTTTTTGGTTTGTCCATCGAGGATAATAAAATTGTCTGAATCTCAATTATGTTTTTTAAAAAAAACCAACATTTTGCACCTCTTCCACTAGTTTCTCAAACTTTTTTCTACATAAATGGGAAAAGACGAGACACGGCAAAGAATAAAATCTGTCAAGTCAAATCTTCTTCTTTCATTAATTCAGGGCTTTAGACAGAAAACAAGCACAATTATTGATTTGTGAACAGAAACGGAACGGAGGTCCTAATCTGTACCTTAATTAGCTCGGGGCAGAGGTAAGAGTCCAGGAGGTTTCTGATCCCTCGATAGATGCTGGGAGAAATCGCAACACCCTGCAAAAATAAATAAATAAATAAAAAATTCAAATGTCAAGGTCACAAAAACAGCAAGATGTGCATGAAAAGCAAAGAGTTTCAACAATTACATACAACTTTTCTTCATTTAGGGGAAATTCATTTATTAAGTCAAACCTAAGGGGAAACTACTATAACTTTGCATCTTGATGTAAAAGCTTGATTAGTGCATCTCTAATCTAAATGTCATGACCCTATGAGGTTAATCAGGTTGCCTGTAGCAGTATTTGTCTGTCAAAGACGTAACCACAGATAATTTGGGATTTATAAACATCTGAACAAATATTGTTAACATCACTGGGATGTCCAAAAGAAGCTGTGAGCCTTTCCTCAGTCTGAAATATGTTATTTATATATATACATTTTCCCCCATAGCCATCAAAAAATAAAAAGATAATGAATCTGGAAGGAAATCAAATGACCAGCTCTTCAGCCCAAGTTTTGCAACTTCTGTGCATTATGAATAAATTACCAAACCCCATTTCTATTCATATACGTCGCATTTTCCAACTGTGTTTTTAATCAATTTTTCAACTTTTGTCTTTTCAGCATTTTTCTTTGATTTCAAAATTAAAAATATGAGTAAAAATACAACAAAAAATCATTTCTAAAACATAAAGAGACCCATGAGGATGGGACAAAGTGTGGACATGTCTCAAGAGGAAGAAGCCAACAAAAGACGAGAGTGACCACATCAGAAATTTGGAGGGTCTTTATTTGGTTATTACCTCTTGTTTAATTAACCCTCACCCTCGGAAAATACAATGAAAAAATGGCATGTGGGTGTTCCCCTGCAGGTTAAGGGGTTAAAAAAGGAAAATATGTATCTAAGACGATGTTTCTTGTTCTTGTTGACTGGGTCTATGGCGTGTATCTCAAAATAAATGAAAAATACAAGAAAAATATTGATGGATAAAGATAATTTCCTTTGTGAGACCTCAATAGCCTGGTGACAAACTGCAAACAGCTTCAAGTAGTTTCATAAAAGCTCCTCGAAAACAGAAAGTAATGGGTTTAACACACAACTCATCAGTGTGTGAAGTTTGTACCTGAGCATGCAGCTGATTGAAGAAACTCCTCAGTTTGTCTTCCTGCGCATGGACCTGCCCCTCTGACATGCTGTCTATCAGATTGTAGAGGAAGTACGACGTGGCCTCTGCACACACACACACACACACACACGTAAACACACACTGAGAGCTGTCGTCTTGGGAAATAAATTTCATTTGCCACCGTGTCAGTCACGGTGTCCATTTGTGCATTCATACTATTTTTCCTGTAACCTCTGCAGAGTGTGAGGTTGTGTCATTTCTGCTGACAGAAGCTGCTTTGGGTCTGCAGTTTGAGTGAACGTACGGCGGCTCGGTGTGACAGCTTCCTCCTACTGCCACGCTTATGCACACACGCAGATGTAGTCTAACTGGAAGTGACACGGATAACAGTCTCCATCGCTCCCACCAGCGCACACACGCCAGCTTCTGCACTGGAGACTCCCCCGACTCTCACACACACACACACGCGCACATACACACACACCCACTCTCGTTGCTGCATCAGCAGTAAGGCTCTATTTCCCTGGGTAGCAGGTCCTTCACTGACATGCTGACAAACACACACACTCACACACACCCCGTAACGTATAGAGGCGCCACGACGAGAAGTGGGTCTGACGTGAGCTCATCGCTATGGAGACTGGACGTAAACACGGATTTCATTATCAATGATATGCAGGAGGCAGTTTGTGCAACCGATACGACGCAGATAAAACCCAGACATGGAGCCTCCTGTTCTGTTTTAAACCTATGCAAAACTCACAAAAATTACATGATGAAAGAATTACAAAGCTCAGAACATGTATGAGGTACAAGCGAGAGTGAAGTCCACATGGACTTGGTTTCTTACCAGATGGGTTGGAGTTTCCAGCGGAGAAGCGCTCATCTTTGTGCAGCAGCTCAGTAATCTGGGAAAAAGAGCAGAAAGTATGCATATACCTTGAAGTATTTTCACATTTGGTCACAATACAACCACAAACCTCAATGGATTTCATATATAAATTGATTTTAAACACTCGCAATTTTATCACATATTACATTTTCTTTCAGCATCGTCAAAAAAGTAGAATAAAGTGTAAAACTAAACATTCCTACCCTCACAGGAGTCAATTTATCAATTACTGATTAACTATGTTTCTAGCTACTTTTTAACTTAAGTTTCATGCCACAGCATGATGCAGCTACCACCATGTTTCACTGCATGTTGGCTGTGTTTTTATACTGAAATTACACACAAGTTTACCATTTACAAAGTAGCAAATGTTTAAAGACACATGGATTTTTATACATGGTCAAGGGAGCTGTAAAGTACATCTTACACATACTTTAGCAAAAAGAAATAAAAATAAAAAATGTTCACTGCTTATTCAGTGAATCCCCTCTTTCGTGTTGTAATATGTATCAAGATCTCATCGCATTTGCTTTTGCAAATAAGTTGAATCTCAAATTTAAAGAAGGTATTTGAAAAAAACAACTACTTTTATACAGCAAGCATTATTCATAAATAATTGACAAAGCATCCAAAATGCAGCCGAGGTACAATGTGATATAACATTACAAACACAGCCACCTTTTCAGGGTTTTTTTGGTATAGTCAAACGTTGACATGCAGAAGTCGTACCTTGACCATGGAGTCCACATCAGAGGACCTGCAGGGGGCAGTAGAGGACAATAAATGAACACCAGCTGCAGCTCAAACAGAGTTTTTATGCAATTTGGTCATTGAAGTCAAAAAACACAAGAAGAAATTTATCTACTGGAATGAGAGATGCATTAATGACAATATAAAGACATTCACATATCATCTGCTCTTTATATGAGATTCATGTAAAAACATATAAAGTTGAAGAAAATCTATAATTTTACAATTACAACTCAAAGGTAATTTTATTTATGTAGCACATTTCCAGCAACAAGGCAATACAAAGTGCTAACTTTGTAAAAACATCCTCCAACTTTTCTGTCTTTTTTTATTTTTTATTTATTTTTTTTTAAACACAACACTTCTCAGGAGCGATGAGATTATTTCACCACCGCTAGTGAACTGACAGCATATCACAGAATACGTGAAGAAGAAGCGACACGGTTTCCAGTTCGACACCCTCCGTCCCGCAGTACAACAGACGAGAGACGGCGGTACAAAAGTCTGGCACACCACAAAAGACACAAAGTCATACATGAGCACAGGCGCGCGTGCGTGCGCTCACACACACTACGGGCTAAATGATGACAATGTGCGACATCTCCAGCGTTGTCAGCGAGATGTTGGAAAAGGAGGAGAGAGAGGGAGATGAGAGGAGAGAAGAAGAGGTCTTTAATGATTAAATTATCCCCTGACCTTGTCTTTGACAGGGGCAGGTCCCGCACAGCGATGACACGGCGCTCGCAAACACGCACACACACACGCACAGACGCGCTTCCCCAAGTGACAAGCCCAATTATGACCCTGTCAGGCAACCTAACCATCACGGAAGTGTGTGTGTGTGAGAGAGAGAGAGAGAGAGTAAAGCGAATAGAGATGAGAGGAAAAGGACTGATTTAGAAAAAAAAATAAAAACACTAATAATTAGTGATGACTTAGAATATCTTTTCAGAGTTGAGTGCTGAACAGACATCCCAGAGATCACACATCAAGAGCTACTGAGATGATTAATAATCTGCTGCACAAAGACAGAAAAAAAACCATGGAACCGAACTTCATGGCTTCAACGCAAAACGCTGTGTGTGTGCAGGGAAACATAACCCTGAGCTCACCGTACCCAGAACAAAATGAAGCAGGTAGTGGCAGCATTATGATGCAGGGAAGTTGGCAGAAAAGTGCTTTTCAGAAATTCTATCAAAACCAACCGGAAACATTTTGTTGATCCAATTTTCCTAAATTTGAGCCACTAATTGGTGGAGAATAAGAACATTTCAAGTCAGTCCATTCAGGCTCTCTCAACCACTAATATTTATTAGGTGATTAGGGAGACAAAAATAAATTCATTGCTAGAGCAGCAAATGTAGCCAGTGATTTCTATAAAAACCATAAATGAGACGGTTTTATAGATGAGATCTCCATGAGTTTTTCACTTTCTGGTTAAGTAAAGGTTACAAAACAAACAAAACCTTCTTGTTGAGATAAAACAGAAGTTCTGAATTTTTGATTTTGTTTCTGTTAGCTGGATTAGATTAGATTAGATTAGATTAGATTACTCTCTGTCCGGGGTTTATGTTTGCAATAAAGCCAAAACGGGAAGACATTATTACCACTGTTAATTAATCGTATGCTAAATTAAAATGAGATTGATCATTTCCATTCTGATCATTAACATTTTTTGACGGCTAATTTTGCTTATAGAGGCTAATAATTATCAAGATATTACTTGAAAATGATTTCAAAACGACATTATATTTTATCATAATTTATGGGTCAAACTATCATCCAGCAGGGTTTGCTGTCATCACAGGCCCAGCCACTACTGAGTTTTTACTTATCGTAATGAAATTTGAAGACAAAACACTTTTGCTGGGCGCTGTGCATAAAGAACTTGGACAGCCTGAACCAAGAGCATAAAGTTGAGCTTAAGTAATCGAATTTTTGCTCAGTGAAAGAAAATAACTTCGGTCCCCGCAGGGAAGTCAGCACTTTACTCCTCGGTTCACTTCCAGCGTCGCCCGGGGGCCCGAGTGTTTTTGTGCAGCCGTGTAGTGCTAAACTGTAAATATTCATAAACGAATGCCTGCGAGTCAGACGCTGGTCCTCAGGCTCAGCCCTGGTGTGTCGGAGAGAGCGAGAGAAAAACGCAACCAGCGCAGAAGTTGGAGGGGGCGATAGTGGTGGGCATCTGCTCATTTGCATATCTCCCACGGTGCTTTGGGGCGAACGCATGAGGGGCGAGGGCCTCCATATGTATGAGGCACCCGCGTAAGTCTGCGTGATGCAGCGTTTCTCCCTGCAGCTGCCCGGGCGCACAGACGCCGGTGGATGGTGCGATGGGCCACACATGTCACGTTCACACACACACCACACACCACACACACACACACACACACACACTCGCAGCATATGCTGCAGTGACCTCCATAGCAAAACCCCAGGCTGGGGCTCCGAGGGGCCAAATATGTAAAAAAATGCCGAATGTAAAGTGATGCAGAAAATGGGAAGACAAACAGAGGAAGGGGCTAATTGACTCACTTTTTGAAGCCGGAGATGAGGCTACTGCGGAATAAGCTGAGGTCCAGAGGTGGGAAAGAGGGATCCGACACTGAGGTGGAGAAAGCAAACGGAGAAATGTTAAAGAAAAACAGCAGATCTGAGAAGGCAGAGAGTCTGATTGTCGATTTATGTCATCAGGTAAAAAAAAGTCCAATCACTTAAAATCTGCCATCAAGCCCAACTTAAGGAAATTAGGCGGATTAATCATTGTCAATGAAACATCTCATTTGAGACATCTTTCCAAAACAAAGGAAGTTGGATCCAAAACAGGAGCTTGAGGTTCTGAATAACCGGAAAGAGCTTAATAAAGTAAAGCAACTTGTTTTTTTAAAACCCATTGCTCCTGATTTTAAAATAAAGTATCCGGGTTACAAATTTCTACAACTTAAAGGAATTGGTAGATATCTGTGGAATGTTCTTTTGGCATCAGAAAAGAAAATAATAATGGGACAAATGGGTGGGACAGCATGAACCGACTGTTAAGGAATGAAATGAGGTCGCCATGGTTATTTACAGAACGGGGAAAAAAATTACATCTTCTGTGACGTTTTTGTTAAAATACTGGGAGGAGTAGGCCAAAAAGTGAGTGTCTAACTTTATTTTCTGATTATTTTTCACTAGAAAATCATGCACATGTTAAAAGGAAACAAAATGAAACATTTGTTGATTTTTATTTTTTGCTTTCAATTTTCATTTTTTTCCACTTATTTAGGACAGAATGTATTGTGGCCATCGTATCTTTGTTTCCACAGAAAAAAACTTTTCATTATTCTTCATACTTTTCTCATTTGACAAAGAAGCTCTTACTCACTTTACCCCAAACTTTTAACTAGAATGAATCAGTCCTGAATGAATGGATCTGCACATGTCGACAGTTCAATTTTAAATCTTAACTATAACTTTCAGTTCCTTCATGAATGAATTGTGAAAGCCTTATAACCACCCTTTCCCTCTCTATCTTGTCTTGGAGATCCATCTAAAAGTACTTGAACACATTCAATTTATTAATTATTTTTCCTCAAGATTTTTATACATTTGTTTTTTATCTTCTCTTTAATTTGCTTTAGTCTTTTCATTCGTATTTTTAGTTTCTCTATCCTTATAAGTCACTTTTTTTCTGCTACAAAACACAATTTACCATGATCAGGCAGGTCACAGGGATTAAACTGAGACACATATGTTGCAGTGAATGCTGGGCGTTTAAGGCTAAAAGATGAAAGACAGAAAACAGGAGCAGCTATCCATAATTTAGGAGCCCTTCGTATCTCGCCCCTCTGAGCTCTCTTTGCTGTTGCTCTTTACAAATTCACACAGACTAATCCCTTAAAAGGCCTGATGAGCACAGAGGTGTCGGAGGGCAAATGTGAATGTGTGTGTGCCAATCAGCCTGCAGGCAAAGCAGAAACTTCTACGATGACAAATGCTCAAGATGGTGCAGAGATTCTTCAGACTTTGTTAAAAACTCCATTAGAGTCAATGTGTGTTGACTTACTTAAGGTGTAAGTTTTAGCCAGGTCGCTAGTAGCCAGAATCCGAATCTCTGCGCACACGAAGACCTCGGAGTCCACAGAGACGCCCAAATCCTGAACAGACAACAGCGATTTTTGTATTTTTGTGTCACTAAAAACCTTTCGGTGAACGCCGGAGAACAAACCGTAGCGAGACTTTATTGATCACCTTGAGGGTTTGAAGTGTGGCCTCCAAGCTGGGGAAGACAGGGAGGATGTAGGTGGTTAATGTCTCCAGGTCGGGGGCGACACCGAGTCTGACCATGCCTTTCACCACCTCCACCACACCTACAGTCAACAACACAGAGAAGTTTACATTTCATAATCTTCAAGAAAAATTGAATCATGAAAAATTCAAAGACGGAAAACATCAGATTCCCAAAATCTGGTCATGTTAAAAGTTTTAACATAAGCTTTAACTCTGCTTAAAAGTTATGCTAAAACTTTTGTTTTAACGTAAAGAGTAATCCTGGATCAGTGCTTTTTTTTTTAGTCAGGCTCTAGTTCTGCTGGAGGTTTCTTCCTGTTAAAGGAGAGAATTTCCTCTCCACTGTCGCTACATGTATGCTCAGTATGAGGGATTGTTACGACGAAAACACAAAAATCGATGCAGTCGCTGGGTCACTAGTGGGAGCTAAGAACAGCTGCCCACCATCCTGTATACTTTAGCACTTCACCCAAACAGGGCGAGTGTTTATTCTTTTTTATTATTGCTCAAGTTTGCATCAAAATCTGAGGTGGGTAAATATATAATTTACCACAATAAAAAGTGTTATCGATCATAATAATGACAAACTATGGCTACTGATGTGGTTGGGATTTTTGCTCTTTCCCCCAGCATAGTTTCTTATGATTATATATTAATATCTGTAAATTAAAAAAAAAAAAAACATGATTGCATGTAAATATTGTGCGCAAATTAATGATGCTGATGTTCTGAAGTAGGCATTTGCTACAAATTTTTAATTTTTATGGCAGTATTTGTTGCACCGGTCTGATTTTATATTGTGGCAGATGCATTGCCACAATTAAATACTTTTTATAATCACTTATCTTTGCAAGAATGTTGTGATAACATTTTAAACCTATATCAAAAACCTGTGTTTTCACCCGAGGTTGTCATACAGTAAGAATTTCCATACTGGCCCGTTTCTGCTTTCAAAAAACAAAAATGTAAAAACTTAACTTCATGCATGTTCACCTAAAGCGGCTCTTGCATGTCTTGCAGTCAAATACTGCACACACACTTTTCTGCACTCACTCTCACGTTCCAGCCTGCAGCTGTGGAAGTACTCCACGCCCTTGACTGTTATAACACTAATGTTCCCCTCAGAAACCAGGCTGCTTGGTAAACATATGTGGGCATAAACACACACTTGGCCTCAAATGGACTCTTGCACCCTGCTCTCCAGCAGAACCCTGAGGTCCTGCCCCAGGAAAGTTGGCCAAAGCAATCGCATGCATATGGAAAAGCTGCTCAACACGTCGTGTCTTGGAGCGTAAGAGGCAGAGAGAGGCCTGAGAGAGCCAAGACACATGACCTCATGTTTGTGCTTTTTGGTGAATGGTGGGTAAAACAGAAATACTGATGCAGCGTTATCAATGTTACTAATACCTCTTCATGTGCAGAAAACTATCCTTAAGTGCTTCCTCTAGTTCACACACACACATAAGCGTATGTTGTATATATAGAGATAGAGAGATGCTTGCGTTTGTGTGTTCACCTGTCAGGCTCTTTGCATCAATAAAAGATGAGTTCTGGGCTTTTATATGCCATTAAAACCTGCGGCTGGCCTGCATTATCCCAGGTAGAGGTACCTGAGCCACTCCATCCATTCAGACTTCTCTTCCCTTCGTATCGCTCATTCATCCACTTCTCCCAGTATCCATCTAGCCATCTTTCAAAAAAAACAAAGTAAACAGACAATTTTCCCCTTTCTTCTCAATGGAGGATCCCCATCCACTCTGCCATCCATCGCTTCATTCTTACCCCTCTCATCACTTCCATCCGTCCCTTTTTTTTGTGAACGGAGAGAGGGAGCACCTGCCATCTTCCTGAATAAACCATAATCAATTTCACGCTGAGCCAAACAGACAGAAAAACAAGTGAATGGAGAGCAGGAGGTTTAAATGCGGAAGCCGGACGTTCCTCACATGTTTCCCGTCTTCCGGACATGAGCTTCCATGATCATCAGCACTTTTTCATTCACGCGACGAGAGCTGGAGGAGTTTTTTTTTTTTTTCATTTTTCTGCTCGTCATGCCTTCAAGCAAGAAGCTTTTAACCTTTTGAACACAAGTGTTTCTTTGCTCGGCTTTGAGTTCCAATATTTAAAGATTTAGAGGATATTTCTAATATTCTTCGAGATGAGTCATGTTACTTTTTATTTGGGGAAGAAATGGGACCTGCGATCAACTTCCAAACTATCCAAAGCAATAAATGTGTATAATATCTGGATTATGGAAAAAATCTGTTCTCAAAGTTTAGTTGTAGGAACAGCACCTTCATGTTATGGAGAGTTAAGAAGCCAATAATAAACTCCTTCCCTGTGTATATGGAAGTGATTTGAAATTAAAGAAAGAAACTATGAATTAAGAAAGACGAATTTGTTTAAAAAAAAAACCTAAAGGTTAGGACAAATATTAAACTGTGGTTCATTTAGAGGTATTCGCATGTGGAATAATTGTTGTGAAGTGTGAAAAGAAGAGGGGTAGCTGTTTTTCACTCTTAAATGAAAAAAAGTATAAAAATAATTTGATAAATCCAATAAGGTTTGATTATGACTGTTTTTTTTTTTTTTTCTTCAGTTCAGACTTCTTGGAGACGCTTTCCAGGAAAACATGCAGGGAGGATTCTGCTGCTTTGATTTTGTATGTATTAAAGTTAAAGTATAATAAGCTTATGCTTCCACCTTTGCTTTTTTCTGTCTACACTTTATGTTCAAGTCATTGGCAGGAATTAAAATATTATTTATTTCTGTATTCATTTTGTTGTTTTTCTTTTTTCAATTTGGTTAATTCCGTTTAAGTTTTTTCAGTATTGTGTTTTGTTTTTTGACTTGTGTATGAAAAGGTTAAAATGGCCAAAATAAAGAAATAGTAATATTAAGTAAGTAAGTTAACACAGGATTGTTGGTGACAAAATAACTAAAGAATAATTTTTGTTATTTTCAGAATCAGTGAGGTGATTAAATTTGTTGGAAAAGCAGCTTTGTGCTGGAAAGGATGTGGTTCGTTCAGGCTGCGACAGAGCGAGAAAAAGCATAACTTCAAAAGAAAGATTCAATGTATTTCAAAAGAAAAAGAAAAGCTATTTACTCGTCTTTGTGAACTTTTAACCTATGTCTAAGAAGGAACATGATGGATCTGTTGACACCATTACATCAAACGTTCTCTCCTTTAACTAAATAACCACTATTGTTTTCTCTGCCATCTGAGAAATTTGCAAAGCAATTTTGGCACAAAGAAGAGCTGTGAAGACCAGAGACCTCTCCAGATCGGTCAGCATAAAGACGTGACGTTCTATCCGGGCAAGAAGTATCAAAGTAGTGAGTTAAGCATGGCAGTGGTCACAAAATATCACCATCAGCCTCATGTCTCCAGGTTAACTGTCAGAGACGGGAAAGTGAGGACACACAAGAGGGAGGAGAAGAAGAGCAGAGTGAACCGGTGGCTGTCATCTCGTCCCGTCCTTGGACATGAGTACCTGTCACTTCCCCTTTCCTTTCTCCTCCAACACCATCTGTCCGGCCATTTCTCTTCGCCTATGATTTACTCAAGGTAGACTTTGTTGCTAGAAGGCAAAAGCAGTTTGTGGGGAAAAAAAAATTAAAAAAAAGAGGAGAAATGACTTCCACAATAGGTGATTTGCGATGAAATGTGTGAAAAAATGTTCAGGAAGAGCTCAGGTAAAGCAGCTTGATGCTATTTTGTTACAAGGAAGGAAAACAGACCAAATGAGGACTTTATCCAAAACATGCAAGGTGAAAGAGAGACCCTCTATCCCTCTCTTTCTTCCTTTCACTGGCCCTGCTGTGTCACAACTTATAAGAGAACATTGTGTCACAAGGACTGACAAGCTGTGACTAGCTGGCGGCAGGTGGCGAGAAGGGCCGAGCATATGCTTTCGCTAAACCCACCAAATCCACACCTCATCAACATGTGAGGGGATTTTTCTCTCCCTCTTCCTCCCCCGCAAAAACCCCCTCCCATTCCTCAGCTCAGGCCTCTCTGCCCGCTAGTGACACCTGTGGACAAAAAGTGACACGACGCTTAATATTTCATGGGCCATGCACAGTGGGGCGCGTAATCCAAAGTGAATTCCCTCAGAGCGCTCGCATTTACATGAAATCAAGTCACTTTGCATCAGTCACATCACCTGCACTGCCCTCCGAAAGTCATATCCACCCCCTCACACACACACGCACACACCCACACACACGAGCGCCTCATGCAACCAATGAATGTGCGGGAGAAGAAAAAGGGGGGAGACGCTGCATGATTCATGAGGATTAAGGCAAACACTGTTGGAAACAAGCAAGTGTGAGCGAGGGAGAAGTTTCTCCACTTTCCTTCCTTTCTTCCTTCCTCCTTTCCGCATGGCGATACGTAAATGGATGCTGTCCGACTGTGCGGTCGGAGCTTAAGTCTGTCGAGTTGCACGTGTTCGCACCGAGACATCTCACCAGTCAGACTGGGAATAAGTCTCGACCGCACGGAAGATTCAATTTGCCGCGGCGCAACACCGGCCTCGCCGGTTTTCGGCTGCCCTGCCAGCTCCAATGCCGTCAACCGGCCGGCGAAAGAGAGGGGAAAGAAAGTAAGAAAAAAAATAATAATAAAAAATCCATCACTTATTAATTGCTTCAAAAAAGCCCAAAGAGAGACTCCGAGCTCTGCGAACATGGAGCACTTAAAAACCAAACTGCTGCCGAGCGCAGTCGACAGAACACGCCAGCTAATGAGCTGCGAGTCCTGACAAGTCTCGAGATGTCCGTCATCTGTGAACGAGATGATTTCTCACACCGGCCCGTCTCCGACGACAACCAGAGGGAGAGTACTTTGGAAAAAAACAGGCATATCTGTCATCCGTCTTCGATGATTTGTTCTTTAATGTTTGCATCTAATCTGGCACCCGTTACGATTTCAGAAACGTAGAGGACTTCTCAACGTAGCCGGTTATGAGAAACCTAAATTGTTGCATATTTTGATACATTTTTTTCATTTTGGTTTGGACTGTCCATTAGAGTCCGTGAAACCTCACTTCTGTTTTTGTCTGTTCTTGTTAACATTAAAAAGCAAAAACAATTATTTTTTGTTTTCAGCAGATTTATGTCCAATAAACAGGAAGGAACGTAAAAATGTACTTTTAGCGCACAGAGTTTGGGAACTCAAAAGGATAAAAGAGCAACCTGTTATGTGCCCCTCTCTGTCAGTCAGACAGAACTGTAGACAAGTAGAAAATTATAGATTCATTTTAAACAGCTCTTCACACCTAGCTACTCATCTTCCTCCTTTGTTCAGTAACAACTACTACACTGAGTTGCTATGCAGCAGCCACTTCTGCTCGCATATCAAAATAAATCATTTTCTGACAGAAAATGACAAGACAAGTGAAGTTGAAAATCTGGATCCCGGCCCCATACATGAAAAAAGGTGCAGCAGAACTTATCTTTGGTTTCTGCTTGTAGCGCGAGTCTTTGACTTCACTTTAACTAGAAAGCAGCTTTAAAGTCTAATGGGAGGAGATCAAGAGAGACAAGCGTCAACCTCAGACAACTAATCAAAATAACTCATTTATACCAAAGGTCCAGAAACCGAGCACAGAGCTCATGGTATCCTGTGTGCAATCGCAGTAAGGGACAGATAAAGGAACAGATAAAGACAAAAGAACTGAAGAAACCCACTGAAGCAAAACGCCTAACAAGACAGCTTAGGCTGTCTTACCATGGCAAAGGTCAGCAGGTCATCCTTCAGAAAGACAACAACTCTAAAGATGCAACCAGAGCTAAAATGCTACGGTTTAGATTAAAGGTAGGGCTCCTTTCAATATATCAAGTACTGAAATGGCCCAGTCCAAGTAGAAGCCTAAATGCATTAAATTATATTTTTAGTTCAAAACTAAGTCTATCGTGGAAAAGATTTTATCTCAGCTGGAGCTCCGTTAAATGCAAAATGAAAAAAACAAATAGTTGTGGTTTGTTGCTGTTATTCTTAAACTTCTGCAAATGTGTTTCCCAAAAAAATGTTAAGGAAAACACTGAAGCAAGAAGAAAACTAAAGCTGTTTAGTAAGGCCAAGCAACCAGAAACTTGCAACTAAAGAGTGACTGGACGTCAGGGAGAGTTGCAGAAACATGAAAATAATGTCTGAAAGCGCTTTCTGGGAGTCAAACTGGATGGAAATGGAAAGTTGGGATGTTTGGGTTTTTCTAGAACTTCTCTAGAGAGGCCACGGTGTGTGTCAGCACACACACCCTTTCACGCAGGGATCAGACCTCTTTGCCCCTCGACTTGCCCAGCCTAGTGAAATCTGTCCCAGCTGATTTGCTCTCAAAGGTCATTAATATTTGAGTAAAAACTCCCCTTTAAAAGCTCTTTCTGGTACAGAAGATGTTATAATCCCCTCTACGCCCTCAGAAAAAAAAGAGGAACTTTTTTTTTTTTTATTATTCAGATGCAAGAGTTTTTACTTTCTCTTAGGGCTTCATCACATCAACAAACAATTTACGCATGGAGCTAAAAGTAGCTTGATTTGGATGAGCCAAAGCACAACTGTGAGAAATAATAGCGGTCATTTAAGAAGACACAATTGTTCCCCTATATTGGGACAACACCAAGGATCTCTCCTTTTTACAGGAGAAGTGATTTCTAAAAAGCTTACAGCCAAAAACCTAGCACGAAATTTTAAAATATTTAAAATTTAACTGAGTGATAACATCTCTTTCTTGTACTTTTTTCATCTCAACATAATGACGCCGTGTTTCCATCGTCATTTAATGTGTATATTGAAATATCACAAACAGAAACAGCTAAATTTGAAAATAATTTCCTCAGTTTTGGAAAAAAGTTGGAGGTTTGGTGGATTTCGGCTTTTCCAAAGTAGAGTTAACGCGCTAAAGGGAAGCTGGGAACAAATCTGCAAAGAAGTCCTGATGTAAAACATTTTCCTCTTCATCACAGCTCACAAAGTAACAGTGAAAATTTACTTTGTAATGGGCAACACTCCCATCTGATGTAATTACACTTTGCTTAGTCTGGTTGATTTGCTCCATACCAATAGATGGAAACTAATAATTTGCTTTTTCTTTACGTTTTTTTTTTTTTTTTTTTTCAAAATTTCAAAACATTTGCTCAAAATTTGCATGATAACTGGATGAAAACAAGGCTAATGTAACGCCATGGTGAGTGACAAGATGAAAACAGCCAAAAGCCTGAAGAAAAACTAAATACGCCTTGCCTTCCTGATACACACTGATCAGACAGAATGAACAGGAAATCGATTCTTTCATCTCTGAGTTACTGTTGTCTTTACTTTTAAACACCTCCTGATACTAATAATAGCCAACTTTGAGTCTTCTTTCCTAAACAAAACCTTCAACACTGAAGCGTGTTCTTTCTGGTGTAACCTAATTGCACTCAGATGTGGTGTAATCACTGAAAAGATTGAGTTTTTGACCAGCTGGTTACTAAGTAAGGATGAATCAAATGGAAAATGAGCCCATTCCAGTCTTAGAGAAATGTTCTGCTTCAAATTATCCTGTTATAACAATGTTTTAAGCGCTCACTGTGAAACAATGGTGTCCTCGTTTTTACTAACAAACTTAAGAGACGTTCTGAACCGTCTGTGTTTGCATGTGTGTTTGTACCATCGACGTTGTTCTCCTTCAAAGGCTGAGTAAGAAGAGGCCAGAAGTAATGAGGCCTAACAGGCAAGTTCTCCTCCTTCAGTGTCTTCATCAGCTCCAAAGACATCCCTGCAGTAGAAGAAAGCAGACAAAAAAATTGCTTGGTTTTTGGTAAAATACAATTTGGAGAACATGAATAGATTTAGTCGATGGATTTACCAAGATTTTTGGCCTCCAGGGCGCACGAGAGAGTGAAGGTGAACGACGAGGTGTGAATGTTCGACTCCTGCAGCTCTTTGCAGTAGTGGACAATCTTCTCCAGCGCCTGAAACGTTAGCCAAACGTAGCAGGTACATTACAATATGGCTCACTATTTACAGTGGGTGGTAAACTGTGAACCTACAGTTTTTTGTTGTTGTTGTTTGTTTTTTTTGACAGGATTAGAGGAAATTTGAGTTGTGCTGTACCGTGCCCATGTTCACGCAGTGTCTGAGGAAGAAGTATCCGAGGTTGGGCGAGTCATCGGTTTCTGACTGGAGAGAAGGGAATGTCTTCAGGAGGTTAAACGCTGCATCTTCATGTCCCTGGGTGATGAGGCTCAGACACAAGTTCATGGCATCTGGAAGGACATGGAGGAGGACATTCAGACACAGGATTATGTGCCATGTTTACTGACAAAAACAGAGTTCCTACACAGTCCATCTTAAATACCAAACAAAAGTTCACTATGAATGAATGACACTTCCACATTGTGTAAGCTTTAAATATGGAACATAGAAAATCTTCAGAAAACGGGAAGGAGGGACAAAACAGATGAACAACATAATTTAGAGAAGGAACAAACAAAAAGGAAAGAACGACAAAATGAAAAAAGGAAGAAAATAAAGAGAGAAGAAAGCCAGGGTTTACCCCAGTGTATTATAAGACTGGCGGGCCACCAGGCTTTACTTGTGCCCCCAGCAGGGTAAGCACTGTTTTTTTTTTATGTTTGCATTTTTAAGACTTTATATTTGGTGTTCAAGTATTAATTTTCCAATCTTTTAGTAACACATAGTTATCAAGCGATACTTTCACATTTCCTGTCAAGTTTCAACATTTTTTAACTCTAAAAGACGGCGGGCCGCTGAATGAACCCTACCCTACCCTACCCACCAGGCTTAGCCAGTTTTCTGGGGGAAACCTTGAAAGCTAAGAAAGAATAGAAGGAGGAAAGCAATATGAAAGTAGCGAGAGAAGGACAACTTCTAGATGACAAGACGGTGAATAAAGAGTTGAAGTCCAAATTTTTTTTCAGACTCCATTTTCTTAAGACTTGAAAATGTGTGTAAACTTAAAACATCAAAGACAAATTTAGATATCTACTAAAACTGAGATTTTATTATCTGAAGGTGAACAGCCAGTCTCTCCATGATCAGAAGACATCAGCCATATTTTTGTCTGATATTAGTGTTTGCTGCTGTCAGAAAACTTGACATTTATTTCTTTCCATCTACCTGGTATGTAGCCCCTCTCGTGTCTTAGACGCTCGATCATTTCTGGTATGTGTTGCTGTTGTCCGGCTTTGGCCAGAGTTAAAATGACCTGCATGATGTCTCGATCCATCAGGCTGCAGTCTGCGCTCTCTGCTGCCTCCAGAGTCTGAAAAGGTTAGAGAGTAAAATGAGGGATGGGGAAAGAGGAACATGTAGGTGTGAACATTGGAGAAAAAGTCAACCAGGACAGATGGAAGATGCAGGATGGCTTCAAAATGGAAGCCATTCATATCAAACATTTACTACGATAAGCACAAACCTTCTTCATACTCTCCAGATCTCCCTTTTCACCATATGCGTTCAGCAGCGTCACGTATGTGTCAGGACTTGGCTCAACTCCGGCTCCCCGCATCACAGACAAGATGTTGGCGGCGCTCTCGATATCGCTGCACAGTAAAAAAAAAAAAAACAAAGAAAAAAAGGGTTTAAAAAAATTTGCTTCAAAACAATCTGTTCTCTACGAACGGATCGAAAACTGCGAAACTCACCCTGCGCGAGAATGTCCTGTTATTAGAGAGCTGAAAACGGCTTCTGTGATGGGCAAATCTTTGCTCTTCATGAAACCCAAGATGGTGCTGTGAAAGTATGCAAGTAATCAGAATGGCATCAGTTCTTTCAGAATAAAACATTAGGAATAAACTGATTAGATTCAGGTGCTAAAAACACTGTAAGGGAAATGACAAAGCATTCTGCTGAGGTGAGGAATAACCAGCCTCAGAGTCACATGAGAAGTTTTAATTAATTAATTTGTTTCTGGAAAACTTTTTATTTTGTACATTAAAGGATCTAAAAGATTTTCTAAAACTACAGCACTTGCTCACCTGGCTCCCTCGATATCGCCATTCTGGCAGTAAGCTGCGATCAGTCTCTGGTAGGTCACCTGTTCGCAGCAACAAAACAAAATTCAGTTTTATATCATCACTGCAAAAGAAAATACTGAAACAGCAGCATCCTATCAAAGAATCAAAATGTAAAGTAAAGTCAAATTACAGCAAGGCAAAACAAGATAAGCTC
This sequence comes from Poecilia formosa, assembly GCF_000485575.1. NCBI lineage: Eukaryota > Metazoa > Chordata > Actinopteri > Cyprinodontiformes > Poeciliidae > Poecilia > Poecilia formosa. Next base: position 2,700,544 of record NW_006799979.1, on the reverse strand, counting down.
AATAATGCTTTAGAAAAATACAGAGCAAAGACAAAAATGTTTTTATTGTAAAGTTCTTCCTAGGAATCAAGCCAATATAATGTGTTTTTCTACATTAAAAAACAACAACGTTCTGGATTCACTCAATGCTGCACTTACTCTGTTCGGCTGGACTTTCGCTGCCTCCATTTTAGCCAGGAAGTCAGTGGGGGAGAACTTGAATTCATTCTGCAGATAAACCTTCAGCAAGGCGTTGTAGTGACTAACGTCATACTGTGCACCTGGAGAAAATGTTCAAATGTTCAGATTCAGCACAATGTGAAACCCCCCCCCAAAAAAAAAACAAAAAAAACACTTCTATACAAATGGTTTGAATAACTTAAGTAATCCTAAGTCCAATAAATGTTCATATGCTGGAGGTAAAGATTTGCAGTGAATTCTCCAACCACCTGATGTTCAGTTTCTTACCCAGCTCCTGCAGCTTATTCCACACTCTGTGCGCCAACTCGTTTCGCTCCTCCATCGGCACCTCAGGCAGCAAGGAGCCGCAGCTGCGCAGCAGCAACAAGGCGTGATTACCGCTGGGATAGCCTGGACGCAGAGCGGGAAACAAAGTGCGGTTGGATGTAAACAAAAATCAGAACGGAAAAAAATGTCCAAACACTTGCAGTTTAGTTTGCTGTGTGACACTGGTAATGGACAGTCCATACTTCTCTGAGATCTGCCCGCCTACCTGCCCTGCAGATGTCATGGAAGATGCGCATCAGCAAGGTCTTGGTGATGCGTCCCGTCCTCCTCACTGAGCTGTCCAGTTTGGTCAGCGCCCAATCAAACTGCTGCGCCTGCTTGGTCCGCACCGCCAGCCCGGCCTCGTCCTTCTGCTCTGTGGCCACGGCATAGCTGCGCACACAACCGGCTGTGTAAGGCCACACACACCTGAGGAGGACATGAGGCGAAGGGAAACAGAGAAAGCATTCAAGTATTTTTTTTTTCTTTTCGTCACATAACTAAAAGATCAACTCAAGTTTCACCAGAGCTGCTAATAAGACATGTGTAATTTATCCTGCAAGAAATAAGATGCTACAACAAAATCTATTAAAGCCAGTGGCTGCTTTTGTATAGTTGAAGCAGCAGGTTGGTCCTCTCTCTGTAAAATTTGTGTCCTTTTATTCTCCTGCCAAGATTTAGGGAAACTTCAGGAAAAAAAATTCCACATTATTTCCAAGATCACCACCACAAAATCCAGTATGTTATGGAAATTCTACATGGTAGATCAATGCAAAAAATTGAAGGAGTTTTAATAGTTTCTTCAAATATAAAAAATTTAAAAAGTGAATTACGCATTAGTATCAAGTCCATACTAGTTGCACCAACCAGTCATTTTGGGAAGGTCTCTCTGCCATCTTTAGTCAGAAACTCATCTTAACAGTATATCTCAAGCTCTGTCAGATCGAGACTGGATGGAGAGCATATGTGAAGATCAATTTAATTCAATTTAGGATGGTGCTTTGACTGGGCCATCCATATGAATATGCTTTAATACAAACAGCATAAGTCTTGCAGCAAGGTGAACCTCCATCCAGTCTGCAGCTTCTTTTTCCTTGTGATTACCCTGTGTTCATCTCCATCAATGGCACTTGCCCCTCAATAGAAAACCATCCCCACAGCATGATGCTGCCATCACCACTGTGGTGACGGTGTGTTTAGATGTGCAGTGACAGTTCTCCACCAAGCGCAGTGGCTTGCAGTTTGTGATTTTGTAAATGAGCTGTGACCTTGAAGGATGACAATCATACTAAAGTAGCCTGTCGTCAAATGTCATAAATTATTCTAATGCTAACTAGCTACAGGTTATTACTTAATTTAATATGATAAATTAAGAAAACAAATATAGTTCACTAGTATTTTAAAAAAGACTGGCTGCTACAGCATCCCACTCTAAATGAGCTAGCCTCATGCTAAAAGCTAACATGCTACAGAAAAAGCGCTTAGACTTTGATAATAATAAGAAACACGACGGCTCTTATACCAAGCTAAAGAGGGAATGTATATGTGCTGTCTCAGTGTTACGAAACGTCTAATGTTGCATAAAAATGGAGCCATGTTTACTGAGAAGTCCAACAAAAGCTAATTGCGCATGTTAAACTGCTTCCATTACAACGACACATGTTTTAAGGTTTAAACATGTAAAGGTTTTGGCCACTTTGTTACTGGCATTTTACTGTGTCTTTGTCATTGAACCCCAATGACATCCCTGCTTCACGCGTGGGTCCCAGCTAACCTGCAGGAACATACCTGCTCACGCTGTCAGAAACACGACCGAGCTGTCTGGAGCAGACGCCGGTATTTCTGCCGACTGGAACCCCGCTGTACAAGCGACTGAGCGGCGCCCCGCTCCTCCTGCTCCCGGGGATCTGGAGCAAACCTGAAGGAGAAAACTTAAGTAACCGGGCTGATCTCAAGAGCGCAGCCATGTTTTCTGTCGCAACGTGAAGGAACTTCCTCACCACGTGACAATAGTCTTATGGAAGAATCTCGCGAGAGTACCAACATGGGCATGTTTTTTTTTTTATAACATTTTCAACAAATTGAAAACAGAACACATGGAATATATTATAGCAGCTGGAAGGGAATGTAATACTGACCATGAAGGCAAGAAAGAAACTAAGCAAAGAAAATTTAGAGGTTGAAAGAAGTTCAACTGTGCAAGACAGCAGTCTTTTAAACATAAAGATGTGAACATTACTTCGCATAGTTTATTCATGTGTGAATAATTCCGGAAGTATTACAAGAGACATTTTATTTCAACTATTAAACGTGGTAACAATGGTCTAGAATTAGAGAAACTTCAAGACAATTGCCCTGTAAAATACTGTTACTTTGTATATGGAAAACTTTTCAAAAAGACTAATATTTGGAAATTAAAAATTTAGATTTAGTCCCAATGCTCACCCACTCCTTCCTCTCTTCTCTGTATTATCAAATGTCATTAATATATTTTACTCACAAAACAGCAGTATGTTATTGTCAGTGTATTATTCTGCATAAAAACTGACTGACTCATCTTTTCCTTGTTTGTGACACATTTTTCACCCTCAGCATCTCGATTAATTCGAGTGAGATTGTGAGGATTGTACCTGTACAACTTGTCCAGTCATGATTTTTCCTCGCTAAATTAATCCAGATGTGCATTATATATTACCTTTTCCTATTCTGTACAGAGTAACATAGGAAGAATAAAATTTATACAAGTTTATTAATCAACTGTATTATCTGCTCAGTCAGCTCCAGTTTTTCAAAACAAGCCAATAGTAAACAGTGATTAGTAGGGCTACTTCACTTTCCCCACCATGACTATCTTTGTTTTTACCACTGGAAATATTTCCAAAAACGACTAATTAAAATTTTCTTGTAATCTAGGGAAAAGCAATATGTGGGGGAGGGGAAGGAGATTATCAATAGAACTGGAAACATAGGAATATATATTCCTTCTTGAAACTGTCTTAATAAACTAAAACAACACATTACCCAAAATTTATTAGCGTAAAATGAAAAGACCAGACCAGATTACAATTTTCACGTTTTATGTAACCATAACTTCTTTGGACAAACACATACACATACATATATGTTTAGCTCAGCTCCTCAATGAGCTTAATTCTTTTCCTCTTTTCTTTCTTCAAATTCTCCTCAGCTACAGTCTTTGCCTTCTCCATGCCTCTTCTCACGCCCTCTCTTTTATTGTGTTCACTCCACAGCTCGACAGCAAGTCTGCGAACCTGCTGGACGTTGTCCTTCACCCAGGCTTGAAAGAATTCACACTTCTTATTTGCCTGGAAGTACTTCTGCCTCCTCGTCCCTTCCTCTCCCTCCTTGGATAGCTTCCCCCTGGCTTTAGAAAGCATCCTGCGCAGCTGGCTCAAGGCTGCCAGGGAGTAACCTGAGGCGTCTCGTCTGTCTCTGCCCGTCATGATGTGAGCCACGGCCTCCGCTGCTCTGGCCGGAGCCAGAGGATCCTCCCTGTCGAGGTAGCCCCCAAGCAGGATGAGAGCCTCTCCACAGTCCAAGGCCTCCTGGACAGAGTTGAACACCTTCCCCGAGCTCAGAGCCTCAGACAGAGAGAGAGTCATGTCACAGAACTCCAACATCAGCGAATCTGTGTCACCGTTAAACAGCGACAGGGAAAAGGCATAGCTGTAAAGGACATTTACTACGCTGTAGCAAACCAGAGGAGACGGATTTGCACATAAAGAGCTCAGCTTTGGGATATTTGCAGAGATTGAGGGAACGTTTACGCTAATTGAGCTTCCTTTACTTTTCCCTCCTTTAACCGTTTTCTCGTCATCTTCTTGCGATGTCTTGACTTCATCATTGTGACCCTTCTCCGGCTCGTTCACATCTTCCTGCAACACCTGGATGAGAGAACTGCCGTTCTCCTCGTGCTCCTCCCACCAGGGCTTCCACAGAGGGACCACCCTGCTAAGGTCTCCCCGCTTCAAAAGACTCACAAACTTCTCCTGCTCCTCCTTGCTGAGAAGTTCCCACAGCTCATCCTCTGAGAGTTTGTTGATGTCCAGTCCCGACAGTCGCTCGGCCAAGTCCGGCTCCCCCTCTGTACCGTCAGCAGTCACCTCTGCTCCTCCGATCTCCTCGAGTTTTCCCAGAATGGCCTCCATCTCTGGTGCATTCTCCTCTCCGGACTGCTGAAGCTCTGCCAACCTTGACAGGAGCTCCATAGCCTGCACCTTCTCCACTGCTTCTTCCTCCTCGTCTCCCACCATGTCTGCTTCTTTTAATAAACTCTCCATTCCTCCATGCGTCATGTCTGCCTTTTGCCTCAGTCCCAGCAGAATCTCCTGCATCTTCCTCTTACCCTCTGCTTCTGTTTTCCCCATGTCCTTCAGCTCCTGCAGGACAGACTCCTTGTAAAACTCCTCGGAGCAGGCGGAGTGGTCCGGGCTCCGGTAGCAGGACAAGCCGCAGTACTGGAGATTACAACGTGGACAGGTGTAGTTAGAGGGGTTCCGTTCACACAGCATGCACACTGCCCTGCTTATCCTGGCGTTAGACTCGTCCTCTGAAATCTTTTCGTTTTGGTTCTTGGCTGGAGAAAGCAACTCTCCTTTTCCACCTCCTCTGGACGGAAGCACGATTCCATCCCTGGCCACAGCCTCTGTCTCGGGCTCCAGGTCGGTCCACACCTCCTCCTCCTTTGGAGAAATATCCGTCAGGAGACTCCTCACTGACGGAGGAAGGCTCCGTCTAATTACTGGATTCATAAGGAGAAGAACTGAGCAGAAACAGGGCGATAAGAGCGCCGCGTCTCAAAGGGGATAAACCTAGCAACATAAAAACAACACAGACGTGAAACTGACGTTTCATGTATTGACCGGAGTTACGGAGAAAGTTCGGTTAAGAACTGAATGTCTGACGAACAATTCAGGTATTGTGTCTAAATGTAAAACAAAATACAGTAGTAAAAAATGTTGACTTACTTTTGTTCTGTCTGCACAAAACCCAACGTTTCACGTTTGCTGTCCCAAGTAAACTGTCACGTCGCTGTTTGATGACGTATGAGCTTCTCTAGAGGTTCTCAACCTCAGGCGTGACACCTCAGTGGCGGTCGCGACATAATCTCTCAGGGTCCACAGAGATTTGAAAAGAATAAAAAGTCATGGCTCAAAAAGAGGGGAAAATATTCCCTACCCAGGCATTTTATGACTCCAGTGACCATATTCTATGACTATTAAACATTGTGACACTGGATCAGAACTGAAATAACAATGGTCACAAATTCTGATAGCTGCTATTTATTTTAAAATATTACTTGCTATATCTGATTTTAATTTGTAACCTCTAATTGCTAGAGGTTACATTGGATTTAAAAAGAAATGGAAAAAAAATCTTTTCTTCCGGGAGTGCAGTGTGCATTATCCTAAAAGGATAATCAAGTAGTATATGACCAATGGATGCATTTCTGGATTTTGCTTCCACTTTACAAACATGCTCTACTCTGAGTTGGTCTATCAGATAAAAACCTAATAAAAAATAATCTAATTTTTGTAACATAAAGGTCTCAAAGTTGTGAATCCAAAACAGTGTGCATAGATAGATCATTCATAAATTATTTGTATTCTGTGCCACTAAAAATATTTGATTTTTTTTGTTTTAATTTGCCATAAGATATAGGCGCACACACTTCAGGATAAATCTTATACAAATAAAACACAATTTTGGATCAAAACCATCTAAAGATTAGGAGACAGTGCTTCCAAGGATTCATCCTTGGAAGCAAAATAAAATTCCTGCATAGCGAAAAAGAGAAAACATTGTGCATGTTTGTGTATCCCTGTGTTCCCAGTGCGTCCATGTCTCCTGTAGGGCTGTTTGCTATGAGGTGATTGTCTCCTGTAGGGGGTCAAGCATAGTAAAGGTCAGGCAGGTGGGGAGTTGTCAGATGGCCGTCCACCCCTCGCTGGGCCGAGGGCTTCTCGTGCCGACCGCAGGAGCTCGTGGGGGAGAGAGGAAGGAGAGTGGGTGTCTGAGGACGACGTGTGCCATGCTGTCTTGGCCCCGCCCCTGGCAGCCAGACCAGCAGTCCAGGGTGGGCAGCTGCCGACTCTGATCTACCTTCTCTTTCCCTGGCATGCCCTCTGACATAGCTGGATTCCAACACCAGATACACGAGCTTTCTCACCGACTGCTACTCACATGATACTTAATCAAATCTTGTTAATATTAGCAGGGCATGCTATAATGTTTCCCCCTCTCTGCATGAGAGCAGGCTCCACACATTTTGTTATGTGAGCTAAGTAAATTAGCTCCTACAAATTACATACTGTAGACGCACTGGAACTATCCAGGTTTTTTGCACTTTAATACACAATACAATGTTATTGGTCACTGGGTCACAATTAGAAAACTATTAGCCTTTCAGAACCAATACTAAACGTATTAATGTGTAAAACCTGAACAGTACAGTATGATATTTATATTCTTTTCCTAATTTGACCATGTTACAAACAGCCACTTCAACGTATTCTATTGGGATTATAAATGACAAACTAAACTAAATGACAAAATGAGCAGGGCTCTGCTCATTTTGGTGCAGAGCCGACCAAAATGGCTGTTAATGCTAATTCAATATTTGGAAGTGTGACCAGCTTCGTTCACCTCCACTACTGCTGTTGCTAAAAGCTACAGACAGACTGTAGTTCTTTCTTCACATGGAACAAGTCTGTTTGGTTTATTTTGCCAAACAAATTCAAATAATTTGAAAACTACTTTTTGTGTTCAGTTTTTGGCTGGTACTTAAATTAGGTCGGTTATCTGAAACATTTGGGTGTGACAAAAGCGAAAATGAGAATTCTGTCAGAGTGAATACTTTTTCATTCTACCATCCAAAACAAAAAAGAAATTACACGCAACATAAGGATAGTAAACCTATTTTAAAGGATGCAACTGGAGCAGCACTGTACACAGCAACATAAGAACTAAAAGAACAACAGACCAGAGATATTGGAAAACTCTGCTGAAAAGAAAAACTGATTTTTCTAAAAGTTGACACTAAATGAGCCAAATCCCCAGGTCTAAATTTCAAAGCAGTACTCACAAAGATCAATGCATCAGCGCATACATGCACAGACACACACACACACAGACACACACGCACACACGCACGCACGCACGCACGCACGCACGCACGCACGCACACACACACACACACACACACACACACACACACACACACACACACACACACACACA
>NW_006799979.1:2618787-2692788 GCF_000485575.1 Poecilia formosa | reverse complement strand
GTGTGTGTGTGTGTGTGTGTGTGTGTGTGTGTGTGTGTGTGTGTGTGTGTGTGTGTGTGTGCGTGTGCGTGCTTGTGTGGGTGTGTATGTATGCATGCGTGTGTGTGTGTATGTGTGTGTGTATGTGTGTGTGTGTGTGTGTGTGTGTGTGTGTGTGTGTGTGCGTGCAGTAAGACGAAGCAGACCTGTGATATGTTGATGTTCACAGTGTTGTCACCCATCAGCGCAAAAAGATCTGGCATTTTGAGACCCTGTAAAGCAGAAGTTCTATTTGTGTTTGCATGCTGCTGGACGGTCCTGCCTCCATAATGTCCACTTTGAACTGCTGGGTTGAAAGAAATTACAACCAAATTTTTTGCTGCAACAATAATTTAAGTAGACCAAAAATGTTTTCAACATTTTTTTTTTTTAGAAAGGTTTTCACATATTCTTTAGCAGAAGAAACAAACAAACAAACAAACAAACAAACAAACAAACAAACAAAAATGTAGAGGGTAGTACTGCTAGGTTTAATTTGGCAGAAAAATTTATCTGTTTCCTTCTTTGGAAACATACAAGAAATTACAAAAGCATTCAAACCCTTACAATTATTTTACATTTTCACAAAATTCAAACTATTTTATTAATATTTTATGAGATAAATCAACATAAAATAGACTGCAAATTTCATTAGCTGGGACACTGGAGCAGGTTAGAGTTGATAGGAAAATGGATGGATGGAGATATAAGGGGGACATTTCAAGAAAACTTTTGCAAAAGGCTTGAGACTCGGGCCTAATATAAGGCTTTTGACAATGGTCTAGTCAAAGAATTGAGAGTCTGTGGAAAAACTTTAATGATGTTCACAGATACTTTCCATCCTGTCTGAATTTGCTGGAAGAGTATCAAAAGTATTCCAGCTGCATCCCATCGTAGATACTGGAAGATTTTCGGCAGATTGTACGACTGACATGAAAAAAAATGTCAGTCGTACAATAAATATGACTGAGTACATGTGAGTCAGGCGCCTCACAAAGCATCAGCAGTCATTCTTCCCTCCATCCTTTCATCCTCTTTTCACCCTTCCTCATGTTTTCATTTTCCTTTCTTTTTTTTATTTTATTGTTTTATTTTTTTTTATGAATGAAGCCCAGAACGTTAGCTCAGCCACGCAGGTATAAAAGCATCAATGTACTGCTTCAAATATTTATCTCTGGTATCCTTCATTGTTACCCACTCACAGGAAAGGCATCACTCCTCCTCCTCCTGTTGTCTCTCTCTCCTTCAGCTGACCCACCTTTTCCAGATCACTCGGTCCACACGAGCTCCCAACTTTTCCCGCTTGCAGCCGATGGAGCCGCCACTCTCCGAGTGTGTGGCTGTGCTGAGTGCAGTGCAGTGCGGCGTGTGATGTGCTAAAACACAGGTAGACGGAGCGGTATCCTCTCAGTGGCTTAAAGTGGCTGTTGACAGTCGTGACAGAAACAAGCAGGCAGACGGGAAAAGGAAACCTCACACCACTCTACAAGTCAACCTTTTCTCTGTTTCTTTTGTCCAGCAAAGGAAATAAGGGGTCCTGCATAGCACAGTCACCCACACCGGCAATTCAGTGTATTATCTGTCTTGTGCTTTACACCAGCAATTCGTATAGTATCGTTTTCGCGCTTCATAGTTTGTGTTATTGTGCTCAGACTTGAAATTCAGTCAAGTTACCTCCTGATGGATTTTTTTTTTAAGCTAAGAAATGTTCACATATTTCTGAATGTCAGTTATTGCCAATTTTCTTTTTCTTTCAAATTTGTCTTCTCTGTATAGTGCCGATTTGTTCAATCAAACCAAATTGTAAAGGATTGTGAAAACGTACTAATTGTAAGTGAAATAATCAGCCAATGGAACAAAAACTTCATCAAATATTAAGGAATTATGTACTTAAATCAAGCTCTTATTTCCTTCTCAAAAATCTAAAACAATAATTTTGTCTTATTTAATTTGCATCTAGATATTTGCAGTGGAATCTTGACCAAAAATATTTGGATAAGACTTTGTGTTTTTGCAGTGTTCAGATCTTCCTTTTGATTTCACCTGCGTTGTTTTTATTTTGTGGTGGTGAATGAAATACTTTGACGTATATGGTTTGAAGGATGTGAACATGTATTTTTTTATATTCTACACTTTGCACCTTATTTTATTTTTATGAAACATAATAATAAAATAATAATAATAATAATAATAATAATAATAATAATAATAATAATAATAATAATAATAATAATAATCATAAATCCTGATGAGATGCAGGCCAAACTGTTTTGCAGGAAAAAAAGTAAGAAAACTGAGTCAATAAAATTGAAGTCAAACAAAAATAAAACATTTCCACAAACATCAATGCAAGTGAAGGTTTCTGTCTGTGTTGGGCTGGCTGACATTGATGTCTCACTTTCAGAACTTCTTCTTCTCCGTGTCTTTCATGTCTTCAGGAGAAAAACCCTCGGTGAGATTTTCATGCTTTTTTTCTTCTCTCTCCCCCGTCTCCATTACTCCGCTCCCACAGGAGCAAACCTGAGACTGACTGTATCCCGGTGTATCACCAGCCTCTATCGGTCTAACCTCCAGCTCCACCTTCATCTGTCCCCAGGAGAGGGAGCAGAGGATCAAGGAAAGGGGAAAGAGTCGAGGAAGGAGCACAGAAGCGAAGGAAAGAAGTGCATCTGGGTCCCACAGGATTGTTCTCTGTCTGTCTGAATCAGGAAGTGAGAATGTGACAACAGGACCGAGCAGGCATCCTTTCAGTGTGTGTGTGTGTGTGTGTGTGTGNGTGTGGACCTTGTTGAGCTGAGGTGTCATATTTGTGAAGACCACAGCTTCACGCTTGTGGCAACCAGGGATGACACTCTAAATCACTGAAATGCCAGAAACGGCTGTGCTGTGATATGTCATGTGTTTTGTGTGATTTTTGAGCCTTTTGGGACACTTGATAGAGATTGATACCACTTTTAGAGTCTGGAAGTGAAAATGTTATCTGGGATGTCCCCTTAGACTGAAAACAGAGAGAAACAGACGGTGATGTCTCTTCCAGGTTCTGGTTGGCTGCTCACAGCCTGTGGTACTGTGCAACATTTTAAAAAAATCCCTAATTTCTTTATATTTGTCTTATAAGGAGCCTTTCTCATTGTATGAATCTTTTGTGAATAGCTCCCTAGGCTTTGTGAAGTTTGTCTTTTGCATCCATGTGTTGCCCTCCAATGGACTTACGACGTATCCAGGTGTACTTAACTTCTCTACAGTTCAAGATGACTTTTTAAAACCGCAGAGGCCTCAATGATTGGAAGTAAAGTATAAATAAATCAGGTATTTTGCTAGTGTTGGGTTGGACCCCGTTTGCACCATGAAATTAAAAAGATGTCCAAAACAACGACATGTTTGGTCTGAATTGACATAGCACAGCACAACACCATCATTTTTTTTAATATATATTCTTTTGTTCCTTTTACTCATGCTTCACTGAAATTCGTACATCTGCACAAAATGAAACAAAGTGCCTTTGAAGTTTGGTCTGTTTTCTCAATACGTGCACACATATATAAAAATAAGATTTATCTGTGCGAATGAATAAAACAGAGAGAAATCTCGCCGTCTCTCATCCCACATTCAGCCGCGTAAAAGTGGGCAAACTCACTGTCAGCCTTCCCCTCCTTCAGTCAAAACAACACACAGCCGCCGTCTCTTTATGTTCGTCAGCTTCTACATAACCTCCGTCTTCGACTCTCTTCTTCTTCACGTGGTGTGAGTCATGGAGAACTGTCCAGCAGACGAACAAGACAACTGCTCCTTGTGATCAGACGGCACACACTCGCTCTTGCATGCTGACACCGAAATAGTCACATCATTATATCCGTATTAGCAGGGGGAAAAAAAAAAAAACCTTCACGCTCCAACACCTACATGCCTTTTGGTGCATGCCCTCTGCACTGCCCCAAATGTGCTCCGGTTCCTTTCCTGGACACCGCTGTACTGTTGTGTCTGGATGAATGAATGAATGATTGAAGGTATTTTATCGAGATACATCTGCTTGTCACCTATTTCATATTTTTATTTTAATCTGTTTTGACAGTTCGAAAACTTCATAATTTTCCTTCCACTTCACAACCATGCCATATACTGTTTGGGTCTATTCCAGGAAAAATGCTGGACAAAGGGAAAGATGGCATTTACAAGGCCCTGGGAATACATTATTGAACTCTGATTATTCAAAAGTTCAAATACGGAGACAAACACATGAAGGCGGCGTACATGCCTGTCGAACATGCATGTTCACCTCAGGCAAGTGAAGGCAACACAAGGGAGGAAGTACTGAGAGGGGACAGGCGAGCACTTGGCATTTTGGGCACACACATAATCACACACACTTACTGTGTTAGGGTTAGCTGGAAAAGGTTGTGTGTTAGTGTGTTTGACAGTCCTCCGATGGTTGCTGCGATGTTGACATTAGTGGACCAGGACACATCACCTCTGCTTTGGGAAAAGGCCGACGGTGAGTCTGCCCCCGAGCACAGCAAGGGGTTCTCTGTGTGCAGCTTTAATACAGATTTATTGTCTTTGATAAAAGAAAAAAAAAACACAACGGTATTATTTAAACATTTTTATGACCATCTTTCCAGTTATTGAACAATTAGAGGTTACAATATTCAAATGTTTCTCTATTTACTTTAAGTGTGGATCTTAAAAAAATGCTTAAGTAAGAAAAGTCAGGGAATACTTAAGGACGCACGTGTTTAATTTCTTTTAAAAGTACAATTTATTTTAATCGATCGGTCTACTTCCAAATAAAAATTCTCTTTGTTTAACTGCTAGACGAAGTTTTAGTTCATAATTAAAATAAAAACAACTTTAAAATATACTAACAAAATTAGTTCAATTCTAACCAATCATTAAGTAAACTTACACATCCGCTTCAAAAAAGAACCCAAAAACTAGTATTTTTGATTAAGGAATAAAACGTCAGTGAAACGGTAATAAACATTTCATTTGTATTCAAGTACAGTTGAATACTACTTATTTGCCTTAGAACCTCAGCTGAGATGTTCTGTTCATTGGTACCTCAGGGTTAAGAAGTTTAGCTTACTAGCATCTTTAACTGCAGCTTCACCACTATCGCTAACCCAGCTAAGACAAAAAAAAAAAAAAAATGGTACAAAGATAGTTATGAACATTTTAAATCTATTCTAGCCCGGTGGGATGTAAACCTCTTCCCTGACAACCCCAGCTAAGATGTGTGGTGTACTATTTACTAATGACAGCCTCAAATGCTATTCCTGCTAGCAAATTTAGCATTGGTGGTATAGCTAATGTAGTTGAAGTCGGGTTTAAATAAAATTAGATTGGATTTCAATTCTTGTTCCAACACAGAATCTCTCTCAATCACAAGTCTACTGACATTTCTAACAAATTTTCAGTCACAACAGCATATGAACATCATAGCTTTGCTGTTCTAGCAGCAAAGCTATGATTTTCATAGCTTTGCGTTTCATATCACAAGAAGATGAACGATTAATGGTTGACTTAAACATCTTGGCTTAGCTAATTCTAATCCGTTTCTGTTAGGTAAATTGTATTATTATCAACTATTTGTTATACTTTTATAATGTTCTTACCTTATGTACTCTTATTTGTTTAGTCATGTCTTTTAAGAAATGCTTCTGTATTGTTAATCATTCTGATTTCCTTTCTCAGAGGGCCTCTCTGATGAAGAGCAGTGACAGCAGTTCTTCACAGAACGGCCTGCTTTTTGACCTCTTAGATTGCTGTAAAACCATCGCCATGAAGATGTACAACTTGCTCTGTTTGACCCTGGAACTGGGGAATCTAGGTTAAGATAGGTTGTGTTGTTAGTGACAATCATTGGTGCTGTAACTTGTGTGTTTTTCCTCCCCTCCCTTTAGAGTTACAGCGCTCTCTGTGATTAGGGATCCTAAAGACAATAAAAAGAGAGGGGCAGGCAAATGTGCTTTCAGAGCAGTAGGAGATTTGTAACTGAAAGCACATCTCTGTCTGTTCTCCTCGCGAGTATTCAGAATCTAACTTTCTCTTGTCTTTCCTGTGTTATTTAATCTGTATTAATAGGTGTCAACTCTGACAGTTTCCATATTTTACTATTCTCATAATGTATGGGCACGAAAACAAACAACCAATGTGGGTTGAATTTAAAAAACCTTGAACATGCTAGCCACAAGCTAATACAGCTGATTTAAAATAATACTTCTAACAACTAATCAATGCTCTGCTGGGAAATTTTACTTCTGCCGTATTTTTATCATGTCAACTCAGGAAAAGTAGGTGAGTGAATGTAGACAGCGAGATGCCAACAACAAGGCGTCTGAATGAATAATGCAACTCGGATGTCAAGGAAACGTCTGTTGGAGGACGCATGGATGCTCTCCGCCATGCCATGCAATCGTAGCAGCACAGGAAACACAATGATACGCAGCAAAATAATGAGGACAATTCTTAGTGGTCGTCTCCTTTTTGTACGTGTAATTGTCTGCGTTTCCCGTCTGTGCACGCCTCAGATGCGTTTGTATCCGCACATATGGATATGTCTCTTATGTGGTGTGGAATGTTAGGCACGTCTCGTCACATTAAGGAGCAGGGAGGAGAGAGCTGCCCAGCCTTGTCGCTCCAGCAAAGGCGATCCTGCAACACTTCAGCCGTAGCAACACCCTACTAGACCATTCACCATTAATGCAAAAAGGGCCTGAGCCACACATATGGGCAAAAAATAAATAATAAAAAATGGCCTGAGGGCCAGAAGTGGCTGCTGAAGGATCTCTGCTCATCCTTTAAATAAGACAAATAGAGTGGACATGGAAAAAATAAAATAATTGCTTCTTTTTTTAATCAGTGCTGAGGAAGCTACAAAACAAAGTCTGAAAAGTTGCCTAAATGTAGTTATTCAGCAACTAGCAAGAAGCTCCTTGGTTTGAATTCTGCATGGAGATTGGATGTTTTCTCTGTGCATTGGTTTTCTCTCTCTGGGTCCTCAGATTTCCACCAACAGTTAGAAAGTACAACTTTTAGGTTAACTGGCCTCTCTACATTGTCTACAGGTGTGAGTGTGTATTTGTAGAGTTTTCTCTGTGTTGGCCTGTGATGGATGTCCAGAAAGTACCCTGCCTCTCGCTCAATGACTGCTAGAGTTAAGCAAAGTGAGGAAAGCTTAGTTTTTGGGGTTGCCTGCACCACTTTTTTTGGAAAATATGTAATTTAATTTTTTCTCGTCTCAGTATCGATGCATCCATCCTACCGTCCGTCCGTCTGCTCACCCTTCGGTGCCTTGTCTATCTCTGTATCTGTCTCATGTCCGGCCTCAAGAACCTCTGACCCAAGCTGCCTCACGGCTCATCCAACCTCTCCATTTTTGGGCATGTTGGCTGCAGGTGAATGTTGCAGGTCTGTCACAGGGCAGCAAACATGTCATCTATCATCTGCAAGGGGTAGAGTGGGGGGGAAGGGTTGTATGTTGAGAGGGGATGAAAGTGGCTGTCACACTGTCTCAGTATCATATGCTGGATGCTGGTCAGATGCACAAGATTGAGAGACATTAAACCTGCTAAAACAGAAAGACGGCAACCTCAGATGTGATAATATGTGGACAAGGAGAGAGACTTTCTCCTGATAAAAAATAAAGTTAGTCCTTGTTCTTGTTTGACAACCACATGCCAAACTTTAAAACTATTCAAAAATCTGCTGCCTTGCATTGTGTTTGCACGTTGAAGTGTAGATTCACTCTTTGAGCTGGATTCTGTATTCTGAACAGTCTTTGTTTATTCTCAGAATTTCTCCTGAGAATCGAAGGGATCTGTCTTTTTCTTTTGGTCCCCATCCTGTCCAGGTGAATAACACGCTCACACACCAGTGGGCACGTCATTGACTTCCCCTTTACACGCATCATGCCCTTCTGTTGTACACTTCTATTGATCCTGCACACTTTTTTCTCTTCTTCATCTAAGAAAAATAATAATAAAAAAAAAAAGATGCAGGCACAGCTCTTCGGTGGCATTTTCTTCTGACGTCGGGCGAGACGGAGGAGTCGGACAGGTCTCCGTTGGCCATAGCGCAGCTGTCGTTACAGGTTAGTGCAGGCGAGAAGCGGCTGAGGAGGACGTGGAGACGAATGAATAAGTAAGAGGCTGCAGACTGGACTCATGTTAAATGTAGAAAGGCTAACGGATCGCCCCACTGTTGAGCTGATTCGGTGTGTGTGCGCGTGTGTGTTTGTGTGCACATGTGCAACCGCAGAGGACCTGCTGCAAGTCCCGCAGAGCTTCCAGTTAGCACACACCACCAGAGCAGGGCACAGACACATACACAAACACACACACAGGACCCTGGAGAGAGGCCTCGAACCTGCCTGTCAGCTGCTGTTAGATCACACTGCATTTGGCTGACACCACAAAACACACACACACACACACACACACACACACACGCGCACACACACACACACTGAAATGGATCGAAGGTTTTCTGATTTGGATTCCAAAAGCTAACTTGCGTCACTATTAAGTTAGAATTACAACACTGAAGTCATAATATAGATTTTATGTGTCAAACTCAAGGCTGGGGGGCCAAATCTGGGCCACCATAAGTATTTATGTGGCCCTGCAGACTCTAGAAAGCCACATGAATAGAACCTTCAATATGAAGTTGTGTTTTTTAATGTCTATATGCTGCCAAAAACATCATGAAAAGACGGATCCAAAGAATACAGAGGCAACTATTTATTAATATTAAATCAGATTGTTAATTAGTTAGTTTTATAAATATAGAACCGGTCCTTAAGGACATTTGTGGTCTTGATATGGCCCAAAGTAAAAATGAGTTTGTCTATTGATAGATTTAGCATGGAAACAATCTAAACATCCAGTGTTTTCCTTTACCGTAATTGTTTTATATGTTCTATGGTTTAGTGGGCACAAAAAACACAAACCTAAACCTGTGAACCTTTAAATACTAGGAGTCTTGAATACTGGATAAGAAACACATGGCTGATTGGAACTGGTTGCAGGTGCAAAGAAAGAGAAGGAAGCAAACAGGCCGGCTGAGGGAACGAGACGAATAAACATGAAGGAAGTGAGAAGGAAATAAATAATAATCACGGGGAAATACTAAAGAAAAGTCCGAATTAACAGCACAGTGAACCAATATGAGATCTCGGTCGAGCAAAAAAAATAAATAAAGAAATAAACAACCCAAACACCCCTAGGATAATGGCTGTTACTGACAAACATAAAGAAAGACTAAAAGGGATGTGATTATTTTAGTAAGACACTGTAAAGACCTAGCTTCATCTCAGTGAACTCGCCTAATTTCTGCATCCTACGATCCACATTCCTCTCCCGTCTTTGCGGTTTCTATCTCAAGATCAGCTTTCCATGAAGCTGAAACAAACCCACCTTGACCTGTTCCCTAAGGTGCGGCTGACGCAGCACAACGAGAGGAAGTGCACACGGAGGGAAGACTAACACGACGAGGACGGAGGACAAAGTACAGTGGATGCACAGGAGGAAAGTGATGGCCTTTCCTGTGCCTGCTCAGGGAGAAGATAGGCCTTGCTTTGTTAAATGATTTCTTCCAGCTGAACTCTTCTCCCAATATCAGCCAGAAAGAGATCGTGGAGAGAAAACAAAGATTGCATGTACACCCAGAGTTGCCTGGGTCACCTTGGCATTCGACTCGCAGCGTAAATCGATTCATTTATTGCCATCCCAGTAACCATTCAGGTTAACCTTGTCACTGTAGGTGCTGTGACGAGCCCAAGTTACAGTCACAACCCCACTCTGAGTAGTCTTTGCATTTTTCTGAATTTACCTCAATATTTTACAGCTTTATAGAAAAATAAATCAGTGAAAAGTCCGTTTGAATCATTTAGTTTGTCTCTTTGACAGATGTGGAGAGCATCTGTAGTGAAAATCAGAATTATTCACTTGATGTTTGGTGTCTTTTTTCGCAAACCTTCTGTGTTTGCATATACATTTCCTCTTTAAGATGATTGTTTTGGCGAGGGAGGCAAAAAGATGGATTCTATTGACATTAGCTATGAGTCGGTTTGCTGTACTGATGTTTATCAGGGTTTTAAAACAGTATACAGGTAGTTAACTGCTAAACATCACAAAGTTCCCATGGTTTCAAATCAATTTAATGAAGTGCCAGACAAAGTGCAAGAGTTTTCTTTGGTTGTTAAAAGCAGCGAATAAAACCGCTGACCCCAACATCGGCACCTGTGCACTGCCAATAAGCTGGCTGAAGAAAGGCTACCATCTGTCTGGAGAAAAACAGATGTAATGGTGATGAAACTAAAAGAGCTACACAACAAGACACACTTGTCAAGGTCTGGAGGACTTTGAATTTGGTTTGTCACCTTAACTTAACAATCCAACCTGTGTTATTTTTGTGATTCTGTGTGTGTTTTGCATTCTCTGCACTTTACTGTTCAGTCATGTTCTGTTGAATTATTGTTTTCTAGCTTTCATTCATCTCTGTGTTTCAATTGTTTCAGCTTCTAGATTCTTTTACCCTGACTTCTGTGTTTGTTAGCCACCGGACCCATTTGTTCAGTGTTCACCGCTTGATGCTGCGTTCCTGAACGCAGCATCCTGTGTGTGTGCTGACAAATGCCGCTTTTTAAGTGGTGTGTGAGCCGTTTCCCACCCAACTCGATGATTTTCTCAGTGGAGACAAACGGTAAATTACTATCCTCTCTCATTGGTTCCCTTCAATTTTTTCCTGCCTTTTCCTCCCTCACTGCTGCAGTGGTTTCAGTGAATCCACCTTCTCACATCCACATCAACTTATGCCTAAACATCGCTGTCAGAGACAGAGTATGTCACCCCGACTCGGAGCTGCCATGTGTCACTCTGTGACCATGCAGCCTCCCAAGAGAGTTTACCAACATCTCTGTGTGCGTAATTTATGTATCGCCCAGCGCTAATGCAACAAGAGCAGCAACTCAAATCTTGGACTGCGTCCACCATCATCTTCAGAGTAAGCCAGATTCGCCTATGTTCATTCTTGGAGATGTTAATCACTGCAGTTAAAACAAGTTTCTGCCTGGTTTTTCCAGTACATCTCAGATAAATGTTATGGCAATATTAAAGAAGGATATTCTGCTAGAACTAGACCACCTCTTGGTAATTCTGACCATAATATAGTTCATCTACTCTCAGCATATCGGTCCTTTTTTTTAAGTCAAATAAGCCTGAGCTCCTCCATATTAAAAGTGAAATAAATACTTTACATAACATAATTTCAATATAATCAATATGCTATTACATTCCAGCAATTTCATCTACTAAACCCTATTAAACCATATTTGGTTGTTATGTGGAGAACAAATAGGAAGCTTCCCATACCTGTCACCCTGTGTCTGCAGGAATTATAAGAACCTGAACCTTTAACATAACTTAATGCAACAGATATTAACAAAAAACAAATAAACAACTCAGCAATTCATTAGATATTCCGAGCAGAAACGTACTTCTTGTGTTGTACACATTTGTTAGCAGTACTTCCCTCTACCGCTAGATGGAGGTGTGATACTGCCACAACATCCAGCTAATTTCTGACCCATTACAGAAGGTTGCCTGACAGAGCTGGGGCAAACTGTAAGATCGAGGAGGAGTAAGTTATATAAATTGTCCATCCATGAAAGTTTCCTGTTTGATTCATCCAAAACAGCGAAAGAAAACTGGTTAAATTCTGGACTGGAAGCATAAATATTAATTAGGGAGTGAATTTTTAGCTTGTTTTTCCTCCTATTATCAATATCAACTTTAACCTCACTTTCTAGGGTTGTTCCTACCCCAGCCCTACTTATAGGACCAAATATGGTTCTATATTTGATTAGTGGTTAAATATTCGACAGACAACATCTGCAACATCTGTTTTCAGTGATTAAACATTCAGTTAAGACCCAAACTATTCATACCCTTGAAAAGCTTCAAGGGTATGAATATATTAACCTTTCGGAGTCGACCAGCCAGAGTCCTGTCTTGAATCTGACAGAAAATCTGTGGAGAAAATGAAAGATTAGGGTGATGGGAAGGTGGCGTTCCATACTCAAGAACGCGTGTCAATCAAGGTAGATAGTGGCGACAGAAGTTCACCCTGCAATCGGCGGGTCGCTGGCTCGATTCCCACTCTGCCCTCCTCTGTCGTTGTGTCCTTGAGTAAGACACCCACTTAGCCTGGTGTTGGTCAGTCAAGCAGTTTGTCATCATCTGGCATGTCTGCATGTGAATGGAAATGACAGATTTCATGTGAAACATCTTCAAGAGTCCTAGCAAAGCGCCATGCAAGTCTGATTTCATTTCAAGGACATCACCAAAGCTAAATCATCTAAATACCTGATTCTGCTGTTACATTGTGCTTACATGTACAGCATGTAAGACCATGCAATATTAAATCTAAATCAGCCGGGATTGATTAATATTAAACAGCACATAAACATAGGTGACAAAACATGCCTGTATGTTTCATGTTAACAGTTATCAAAATAAAAATATCCTGCCTAACGTATACTACTCATTTAGTTTTATGATTAAGTATTGCCACTATACTATCAAATATGTTGGGTGATAAATAGTTGTTCCCAAATAGTTGACTTAAAACATAGTAAGTCTACATCAGTATGCCAAAATTGTTTGTAATCAGTATGTCTAAATGGAGAAATTGAATTTAAACACAATATTTTAAACAGTGATCTCAGACAAACAAACAAAAAGCATTGGTATGCATTAAAATGAACATTCAAATCCTTGATGAGGTGTCAAAATACTTTAAAAAGAAAATTGTTTGACCATGGCTATATTGCTATTTGGATCAATGCTAATTAATAGCCACAGTAAGCATATCAGAAGACCTTTAGCTAAGTTAAGGGGTAAGTTTTGTGATGCAACGGGTGAAATGACATTCAGGTTTACGGTGGAGTTTAACTAAACGGCAAATTAGTTGAGTTATGAATGCTTTTTGTTAAGCAACTTTGGGCATTCAGGTCAAACTACTCTGTCAATAAAGAGATTATCATCGTTGCTAACAAAGTGCATTTGCTCTTCAATAAAGAAAACTACATTACAGTCCTTGCATATCCAGATCAATGGGGACCCAATTGGGCATTTTTAGGAGCCATGTTGATAAAATCAGCAAAACTATAAGATCAAATATAAACTGTCTAATAAACATTATTAGAAATTGTTTAACACTTCACTGTGCAGAGATGTTTTTGAATTCAATGATCCTCTCACATTTTTCCTATGAAGCTACTGTCTGGTCTCAGACAGTAGGTCAAACTATACTCAAACCATTAGGAAGTCTCTATAATCAGGTTTTAAAGGTTTTATATCAAAAGCCAATCAGATTCCATCATTGTCACATTTTGGCTATATTTGACACTTTGGACTTTCCCAATTTTATAAATTGTAATCTATAAAAATAGATTTTTAAGTGTTTAGGTAGACTTGCACCTACACCATTAAGGGTTTGCATACAGAGACTGCAGGGCAAGAGCGGATCTACTAGATGGAAATTGTAAGGATCCCTTTCAAAGAACCACTTTTGCTCAAAGTGCTCTTGTCCATGAGAGGATCTGCAGTTTGAGCTCACTTCCTGTTGATTTAAAGTCTGTAACCAGTTTTAGTATGCAAAAAAAAAAACAAAAAAACAACAAAACTCTGGTTATGTCAAAAACAGAACTGTATCCATTTTTGATGTTTTATGATTCACTGTTTGTTTGTAGATGTTGTCAACATTATGTTGTGCTATTTTAGACGATTATCGCTTCAATTTTAAGAGGTACTGTGTAAAAGTCAATCTAGGGACAAGTGCTGCGAATTAGCTGTTGCTATTGCACTATGACGCAAACATGGGACTGCTGTTCTGCTCAGTTTGTCCATGTCGACGTGTGTCTGTCCCTATCAAATAAACTCAATAATAATAAACCAACAGAGACCTTTTCATCATTACGCTCGATCAATCTGTTTAGCTGAGCTGGCTCCATAACGCGATTTCTCATTGACAGATGACATGTCTGGAGCACACACCCCTCTGATACCAATATACAGGCCATTCGCACACATGTTCCTGTTCCACAATAAAAAAGATAAATAAATTAGTGGGTGTGCCGCAGCATATGTCTGCTACTGGACCCTACAGTCTGAGCATTTGTCTCTCGGCCTCAGTGTACATGTGTGTGTGTGTGTGTGCAATAAATTTGTGGAATGGCATATGCTAGGAAAATACATGTGTCAGCAATCGCTGGGCGTGCACTGACATATGTCGACGCGTAGCCTTCTGTGTTTACACGTACTGTTTTCTCTGAGCAAGCCTGCGTTTGTATGAATTTGCTCATGGAGAGTGCCCAGTAATCCATACTGGGCAGCTGCGCTCATTTATATTCAGCCCCAAGGCACTTTCTTGGGCCGTCTCGCAGATTAGGGATCAGAGATGGAGGGAAGGAGTGAAAACAGTAGACACCGTGGAAGACAAAGATAGAGAGATGGGGGGTGAGGCAAAAGCACAGAGGTCCTCCCTCATTTTGTAAACAGTTTGTTAATGTCTTTAATCCCATTAGGCAGGGGGAGAAGCCTGGCCCTTCACATAACATGCAGTAATGCAGGGTTGCAGTGTGCTATCCCTTTCTCTCTCTCTCTCTCTCTCTCTTACACACACAAACATACACTCTGCTACACCCAGGAAATGAAATTGATTTGCCCTCATAAACATTTGATAAAGCTCTAATGCAGCGCCGCGAACAGCCAAGAAGGCCCGAGGAGCGGACCCGCGCAAAATGACATGCAAATCAAATGAGCGTCGTATATTTCCCGGCATAATTTGCCAACAATTATTGTTTTGACCCGGCTCCTCAGTCGACAAAAGAAACCTGCTCCCTCTGAGGAGCAGGAAATCAGCTTTTCAAGTGCTCTTGTGTTTGAAGAGCGGAGAGCAAGGCGAGGCGTGTTTGCCAGAGCTCCGCGGAGGAAATCAGGCGCAGGGTGATTTCATACAAGACGCGAAATCACAGCAAAGGCCACGGCCACTTTGTTCGCCTTCGCGTGCAACGCGCTTAAAAAGAGCCGCACTCGATTCAGCGTTTCCTCAGACGGAGAAAGAAACGTTGATAAAAGCTGTTTTAATTCGGGGCTTGAAAACAGCTAGTACGTGTTTCACTTTATTTACGTGCGGCGAAATAGAAGCGCCCGTGGCAGAGACGGTAAACATTATTCACAGTAGGAACATAAACGTGCATGGGGAATACAATAGCATCAGCGTGCAAGAGAGGAAACACTGAAGCAGCTGCACTTCTCTTCTGCAATTATAAGCTTATTTTGAGGGACAATTGATAATAAAAACTTCAACCCAAGTATGCCTCTGACGTTATTGGACGCTTATTTGACTTTCTGCCACTTTAGAACTACATTCTTCTATTCACTCATGTCTTATAAATGAATGTTTTATGCTTGTTTGTTTGCCAGTGATTATCCTGCATTTTTAGTTCTCGAGTGTGTTTCTTTGCCTAGTTTACACAATGCATGTGTCGTTTCTAGACATTTTCCACCACTGTCTAAATTCAAGCTTATTTAATCACACTCACCTGTTCCAGATCCATTGGATATGTTGTCAGTTCACATCCTCCGCTATAAGGTTTCCCTGCCATAGTTCTTGTTGCTGCCTTGTATGTTTCTTTCTTTTTGTTTGGATACGATCCTTTGTTCACTATGTTTCTTGCAGTTTTTTTTTTCCAAACTCAAACCACATCTACAACTACTTTTCACATGATTCTGCCTGCCTCATGCTTGTGTGGGTTTCTGATAACATCTTCTCCCCATGCATACCAGTGGGTTCTTTCCAGGTTCAAAGTCCAAAGATGTGCATTTAGGAGGGAGATGGTTGCTTTTTTTGTGCTTCCATAAATAGGATATGAGTTTTGTAAATCTAGAATGGTAGCCTATAGAAAACTCCAGATAAATTTGATCACAATAAGATTTTGAACTAAAGATGGTCGTGGGGAGCTAATTTTCCGTAAGAAGATCAAAGAATATCCCTTTGTCAGCTTCCGTACCTTTATAGTGTAACTGACTTAACTAATTTTTGGGGGCCAAAGGGCCATGATGGCTGGGACAGTGAGTCAAATCTACCATATTAAAAGCTGCAACTGATGGCATGTGATGAAGGCTTTCCTATGTATTTAGTTTAGGATCAATAAATCATTTAAGAAAATTCAGTGTTACAAATTATATCTGTGAATGTAACCTAGTAGATTTTGTATGTTGTACTTTAAGCGTATGGGGATAAATTATCAAATTTTTCTCCTTGCTTTCCACCACTCTTGATTTGTCTTGGATTTTATAAGCCGTACATTTGTCTAATTCATTAATTTGTTGGTTTTTCGGTTTCTTTCAACAGTTCACTTAGTACAAATAGGATAATTTATGCGGTCTCTCATCCCCGAATAAGCAGTGAAGCAGAGATTTCACTCTATGAAAACTGCTCCAAGACACTTAAAAGTGGGATTAGTGCAAGGGTGAAGTCATTCATTGCTGTACTTGATTAATTATCCCTGCGCTTTTGTTGGTAAGCCATGTCAGGAAACCTGCTAGCAAAAAAACGATATATAAATATATTGGCTGGCATCCTAAACCTGCGTGCTTGTACCAGTAACCGTGGAAAAGTAAAATCGCATACACACTTACCTACTGCACCCGCCCAACACAAACATCCACATTAGTACAATTCACACCATGCCGCATATAAATTCTGATTGACACAGTTTTCGACCAATGGTGTCTTGACTTTTAACAACCGTTGTCCAATCAGAACAGAGCCTAGTATGACTCTCCCGCCCCTAAAGTGGGAGCTGAAAAGGAACGTCATTTGCCTCGTACATTTAGCTTTAGCCTCAAATTAGCTTGACTTTTAAATCATAAATGTATTCTCTCAAATAGAGCCGCTCTTTCGCTTAGCCGTCAATCTCGGACAGCGTTAACAATTCGCCCTCTTTGTGTTTACGACAGGAAACATGTATATAAAGGCCTTATTTCGATGCAGGGACATGCTAAAGGGAGAATTCTTCGTGTGAAATGCTGGCTAGCCTTCGAGCAGGGGCCAAAAACCGAAAGTGGCTAACAGCACCGAGGGTTAAGTCATCACCAGCAAGCCTGTGGGCTTTCTCACATCTGCCGTAGGCACCCGAAGGTGGACAGACTGAAACGGTGCCTTTCCTACAACGTAAGTATCGCCTCGTTCCGACACCCAACAATGTTATGGCACTTGGCTAATCACCAGCTAACATGTAACAT
Source organism: Poecilia formosa (assembly GCF_000485575.1). NCBI lineage: Eukaryota > Metazoa > Chordata > Actinopteri > Cyprinodontiformes > Poeciliidae > Poecilia > Poecilia formosa. The sequence goes on along the minus strand of NW_006799979.1, from coordinate 2,675,461 downwards.
AAGACACTTTTGACAGCTGTGAAGTTCGCTAGCTGGTTATCCTTTAATGCAAGTGGCCTAAGATTTAGTGAAGCAGGCACTTTATAAACAACGCTGTGTAGAACTACTAAAGATGTGTATTTGTGTGTCTTTTAAAAAGTACTTGCTCAGTTCCCTGTTGGTTTGGTTTGAGGCTCAAAAGCTGTTTTCATAACATTCATCAGCACCAATTATGAGCTGCTGGCGTTCTTATTGCACATGGGGGCAACTATTGGTAAATATTTTTGGTAGGGTTGATAATTCTTATATTCCTCCCCATAAAAAGGTAGATAAATTGTGTTTAATTTTAATACGTATTTTAATGTCTAACATTAGGCTTAGTGTTTGCAACAGGTGTCCTTCATTGAGCTAGTTACTAATATATATTCCTGTTAGTTTTGTTTTGACCTATAGTTCAACATTAAAGTATAAAAGACTGTAGTTTTTACCACAGGAGTGTATATAATCACTCCATTGTTTAATTAAGTATTCATATGTCCATTCCTATAATTGAATGGGACTTTTCTAGTACATGCATTTGATTTATTGGCATGTTGCATTGTTTTTGTTTTTTTTAATGAGGATGTGTCCCAGAAATGGAGGCATCATTAGTGGCATGTTTGTGTTTGCAACCCTATGTACAATCCTGGACCAGCCAGGCAGTTTTGGCATCCAGCTGTTTTGAGCCTATTGGCTTGTTTAGAAGATTTATTTATCCATGCTTGATTATGTTGGGAATCACCTCAGAATAGTTATATTGGCAACATTTTTTGAAAAGATCAGCTGTGTGAGTTAAAAATTGAGCAGGCTACTTAAAAAAAAAAATAAAGAAAAGAAAAAATTGCCAATTTCTGGCCTGCTAATGCTATACCGCTCCATTTACTTTGGAACCTATGACGCAAAATCAAAATAATACTAAGTTTAATTTGATAGAGATAAAACTGATTAATGTGTCTATTTATCTTACGGTAGTCTTTAGAATAAGTGCTATTTAATTGACTTTTTATGATCAGTAATTCAGTTAAAAAGTCCTAAGTAATTGTTATACAATGTGTGAAGTAAAGATTGAGACTGTTAAAAAGTAAAGGGACTATTTTGGATTCTTTGTCACTGTAAATGTATACATGAATTCTAATATCGAGCTACATTATTTGCAGTTTTGTTGGAAAGTGGATCTTGGCTGGACTAATTAAGCATCTTCACACACATTAGAGCAGTTAATATTAGAATATAGTTGCTTATCGATGTTTGGATATTTAAAATAACATGTGCACAGTCAAGTAAATCAAAACAGTTTTGTCTGCCCAAGCATTGAACCCTGGTATTGTCAACAACAACAATAATAATAATAATAATAGTAATAATAATAATGATGTTCTGGGTATGCTTACATTATAAATAGATCTTCTTAAAATTGCAACCCAATTTGCAAATAAGCTGATTTTTGTGCAGAAATTGTAGCTCGTAGCATAATCTGCAAAAAACCTGATTGTATCATAAATGTCCTGTTTTGTGAAAATGCAACAACACCAACACATTAACTAACTTGTGTTTATATATGTTTTGGGTTCATTTTATTGTTTCTTTATGCAATTGTCTGAATCGCTGGCATGGTTTGGTTGACATTGTGCCTTTGCTTGGGAACAAAATAGTCGTTCTTATTGCACAAAATATGAATCCTTTTTGTTTTATTTAGAATAACGAAAATACAACAAGCTGGTTAATTAGGCTATCAGCATTTCTAGCAAATCTCCAAATGATTGCTTAACAAACACGCTGACCGTAACTTGCAAAGTTTAGCTTTAAAGCCATGTTGGTTCAATAAGATTGAGTAGCGGCACTCCTTTACTTTGAGCATCAAGACTGTACAGGTTTTTAACGACTGGAAATATTTTCTACCAACCAAATTTGTCTTGTAAGCGAGGAAAAGGTATACTATATATATATATATTTTTTTTCAGTCAGCTGACGCCCGACGGACATGCGCAGATGCTGTGGTTTTATAATGCTAACTTTTTAAAACCTTCCCATACCGTCATACAGATAACAGGCCTGTGCCTCTTCCAGAGATATTTATCTATCTATGCTTGGCTACGCCTGTCATCTGAATTGCGTCACATGCGGCTCCACATTAAGGTGCTCTGTTGACTGGAAACCTCGAAATAGCTCGAGGGTTTTCCCATCGAGAGGGAGAGATGGATTACATTATATACATGTTCTAATAACACTGCTTACAATTTGAGTTTGGTTATTGTATAAGTACTTTTCATCTATTAGTACGTTTTATCCCACAGGAATTTAGTTAACTCCTAAAACCATTTGTCATGTGGTGTGCCCTCTTTTCCCTCAGTCTCATCAGATCTTAACTTTTGACGCCTGGAAGATAAATTTGGAGCTGGGCAGCTTGTGGATCGAGAAAGAGCAGGTACATACAAGCACAGATGCCCTCTTTACTGCCAAGAAACCACTTACAGTCTACTATATCAAGACACATTTACTTCCCTGCTCTTCAGCTACGGTCCGATAGACTCCTGTCTGGTCCAGTAACAACTCCATAACCCCAGACGCCACTGTAATGATGTGGAGCTTTCGTTCCTGGAAATTGACAACTTTTGGAATGACTTGCGTGATGATCATCGAAGAGTTTTCACCTCTACATTTTTTATTTTAAACAACAAAAACAAACCACAATTGTAATCTGTAGTATCACTGCAGTTGTCCTGCTAAACCAGCTAGTCCAGAAACATTTTAGTTTCTCACTGTATGAGAAGCGGATGTATATAATGGATGCCTAATCAGCAGAAAGATAAGCTCTTGTCTCAAATGCAATATAAGTGTGTATCTAGAAATGGATTATTTCACAATTGGCTGTATTGGCTATATTGACTTTGTTTCAACTCCATAAAGAAGTCGGCTAAGAAACACTGGGCTGATTATATATTAATAACACCATAACTGTAATATTGATTCACACACTTGACATTTTTCTCATTGGAAGTGTTCTGAAAAGTTTTACCATTCAATCACTAACAGAATAATAAGTCACCCAAGAATATTTTTCAGTTTTTGTAAAATCAGACATTTTTTATTATTATAGTAAACACGACTGGCTTTTTCCACTGCAACCCTTAGTTTCTCCAAGCGTTTTATTTAGCGAAGCTGAATACACAGATCACAATCAGTGTTAAGATGGACGTTGAAGTGCTGAATTTGGTGAAATAAAATGCATATGAGGGCTGCATGGTAGCCCAGTTCTTGGTACTGTTTCCTGACAGCAAGAAACTCATTGATTCAGATGTTTCACATTCTCCCTATGGGTGCTTACTGGGAACTCCAATTTTGAAATATTGTTGGATGGGATAAGCATCTCTAAATTGCTCTTAAGGTATTAGTATGTGCTTGTATGTGTCTCTGTGCTACCCTTCGATGGACTGGCAACCCGTCCAGAGATGGGCACCAGCTAATTGGATGATAATTGCATATCTTTTACTGTTGCAGGACTTGAATATTTTAATTTCAGTATCTTTACCAGCCAGTTTAACATATTTCATTGGCTGTAAGAAAGACCACAGCTTCATTCTTTAGATCATTGGATAAAATACAGCAGAGTGGCATGCAAGGTTTTATAAAGATATGAAGCTCTTTAAATAATGTGCTATATAAATAAAATTACCTTTACCTCTTTATGAAAATTTGCACATCTACAAAATCTTGGATTATGCCATTAGATTACCAAAGTCTAGTAATAGTGAGAAGTCACAGAGAACTACTGTAGATTGTCACTTTTGAAATGTTTGATTATATGTGTGAACCACTAAACATGTAGACTAAGTGCTAAGAAGGAGCTTCTTTTCTGTCTGTATAAAAGAGGCTCTAGGAAAAAGACTGGCTTGATTCTGACTGAGACTTTTAGAAGTATTTAATAAACATTATTAATATAGCAACTGTCAGCAATAAGTCACAAAGACGGAGCTTAAAAATAGAAACATGACCGAAAAGGCAGAAATCATAATTATATACAAATAAAGTCATATTTAAAATAATCTTAAGGAATGGCACACTTAAATTAAAAAGTCTTCAGTTCATTTCTAAATAAGTTGTGACTCTCAAGACAACATGGGAACTGAAGAAGCTTCCTCCACAGCTGTGGTGCAACAATCTGGAAAGCGAGTGGTTTTTATATTGTATCCTGGGGGCTATAAATATGTTCCTGGACTCATTTCTATTTAGATATCATGAATTATTGTTTTCATATCTATATTTTGCACAATTCTGATATTTAGAATTTTATTTCCACTTATAATAAACATTAAGGGACATTCATGTAACAAAACTATGCACTGTGTGGCCCAGATGACACTGCATAGGGATTAGAACTGAAGAGTAAAACCAGATTAGAGAAATAACTTTTTAACTTAGTAGCTCTAAAGGAGGGTTGCAAAATGTGGAAACTTGGCGTTCATAATTCTAGTTTTTTTTTTAGTTTTTTTTTTAAAATTTTTTTTAAACTTACTTCCTATCAGTGGTTTGTTGATAAACAGAAGTTAATGGAGATCTTTTGCTACCGATGCTCTCAGACAGACGTCTGTGTTGGACAGGATAATCTGGCCCTGTGTGGAGCCCATCAGCAGCTGAAGGGTAAATTGAGTTAACTTGTTAAAGCTGTCCTGCTCCTCTGAAGTCTGAGAACAGAGGTTGTGGTGCTGCCGAGCCAGTCCGTTGGCCACCTTTCAAACGGAACGAACGAAAATAATTTCGTGGCATAATTAAATTCAAACGGGGTCGGTTTTTTATCTTTACGAGCCTTAAATACATCTGCACCCCATACAGGAACGTGAAAGACGTGCAGAGGCACATGAACGCTCTCCTCCAGCGTTGTGGTGCTGTTCTTCTGTTTCATGACTGTCTTCACTTTCCAGAGTTTTACTGTGGATTATATGATATTTTGTATTAGAAGAGCAAAGTCTCCTGTTTGAGAAATGGTGGTTGTTGTGCTTCATCATGTTCCCAGTAAACCTGATTGTAAGCATTTCTTTTAGCAGATGACTTGTCTTCGATAATAAAGTAAAATCAATCAGAAAACCCTGCAGATAAACGGTTTTGCACTTTGGCTTTTATGGTTTAAAGTTTTATTTCTTAAAATCTTTTATTGCCCTGCAGAGTTTCCATATAAAACTTGTCTCATGATGAAAAGTAGATGCTATCCTCCATGAGATTGTCACGAATTTGGAAAAAAAAAACAACAAAAAACTGAAATATACTTTTAAAAGAAATGAAAAAATAATTGTCCACATAGGCCTGTCACAATAAACAATAGCTCAGTTAATCACATGATAAATTAAATCAAACTCAATAATTTCTATTTGCGTGATTTATTGTTTCTCTTTCTACCAAAATCTGTATGACAAAATTCTTCAATCTGGTGTTTTGGTCTCAATTTGCCCTTTTCTTTGAAGGACAATTTTATTTACAGAGACTTCATAATTCATTTTGTTAGTTTTTTTTTTGTCCCCTGCTATTTTGTTTATAAATTTTGGATATTTAAAATGCCTTCTAGTTCCAGTGTTAAATGTTAGAATTTAAAGTTTATCGATCTTTAAGAATGTATTCTTGCCGTATTGTGCCATTACATTACTTCAAAATGGTCTCAAACCGACAATATTATCATCCTGCAAAGTTTAATTCCATTTGTTACCAACAAACCCGACACATTGGTTATTACAGTTACGCTAATGTTGTCCAATAACTGTTATTTAGACTTTTACACAGAACTCAAAGCAAAGATATTGAATAAACACCAACTAAATGCAATAATGGTTTAAACGGCTTATTAGTAAGAATGTTGCACCTTTTTGCCATTCTCCTCTTTTCAGAGTAACAACATGATGTATTGTCTAGTTGGGCTGCCTGCTTGGATAGAACACATGGATGATTGTTTAACAGGCAAACTGCGCACAACTACTGGTTTCCAGAGTTAATAATGAATTTTAAAAAACTGACCGCTTGCACCGCTTTTCACTCTGCCACTGTTATTTTTCACAACTAGAAATGTTTCAAGATGGCTAAATGTGAGAGAAAACGATCTGTGGATAGCAATAGGTGGGGGACGGAGCAAGCCTTGTTGCACTTTGCTCCATAGAGCCAGAAAAAGCTCGGGTCACTCTGGCTTCTCTCCTGGCAGCTCATAAAAAGGACTTCAATCCTTTTGGAAATGACAGAAACCTTCAGGGTTTTTTTGAAAGGCTAATGTTTCTAAACCTTGGAACTGGTCACTGGCCACAGCCTGGGATCCTAAACCCAAAAACATCTGACGAACCTTCCGGTTGCTCTTAAAGTCACAGGAGTGTAAATTTAGTTCAACTTTGTTGTGTGGGAAGTGTTTGCTGTGCTGTGGTTGAAGTTAAGAGGATGACTGTACAGAGCAGTTTAAATGACTTACTATGTGGATCCAGGTCAGCCAGTGGATCTTGTTGTCCTTACAGCAGAACTATTGCATCTCTGTTGCACAACACTGCTGTAGATTAAGCAGCAGTGTTGTTTCCACAGCATGCTGATAAAACGGCAACCTATTTTTTTCATTTGAGCTGTAATAATAATGTAATACATTTTCCTCCTAATGGAGATGAGTTGGATGTTACCCGTCTTCAATAAAACATGACCTTTAGCCTTTTAGCTCCATCTACACAATTGACATTAGTAGAGTAGATCATCAAATATGCCTACAGTGTATTTATAAGTTGCATTTATTGATGTCATCAGAAGCAACGTGCATGTTAAAAGGGCAATTTCAATGGCCAAGGCACAGTTAAGTACTGTGACAATCAATACAGTTATAGACTCTCCTCTCACATTATCTAAACAATCAGTACAGGCTTGATGCAGAATTAGTGTCTGCCATGAAACAGCCTGATGCTGCTGTTCATTTAGCTAATGCAGGTGCAGTTATTGCTGGAGACAACATCCTCTTGGACAGTTTGTTAATGCCTTTGGTTGCCAGTTTCCACCGGCCAAAGAAGCTTTTAAGCTCGCTCCTCCATCTTTTTAAGTATAAACTGAAGTGCGTTGTGCTATTTTTGGCTTTGTTGCACGAGGGTGCAGAGCTTTAGGCCATCATCTGGGATCATAGCTGCAGAATTACTGAACAGAATTACTAATTCTGGGGGGGTAAGGGAAATTTATTAACTTTTTTTTATTTTTTTTAAATATAATTAAGTATAAACAAACTGAAATATGTTTACTTCTGTGACAAATGTTTGCTTTTGGGAATTGTACTGTTTTCATTCTGAGGGAAACTATTCTAAACTAGCAAAGTCCAGACGGATGTCTGATGCCTTTGGTTGTCTGATTCCTATAATAATAATAACTGTAAACTTTTTGATGGAGACTTTTTCTGGGGATTTCTTTGCATTCCCCTTTTTGCCGTTTGAGGACATTCCTGAGGGGAAGCTTGTGTTTACTGCTGGACATTTTTGAAATTCGATTTAGCTTGTTCCAAAAATGTCTTTGGAGTTGAATTTGGGTGACTATGCTGAGCTTCATGTTGCTGTTCAGTCTTCCTGCTATCTACTGAAAGTCTCTCTTTCCCTTTTTTTTAATTATCCTGACTGAATGTTGTGTAGAATAAATTTTCCTTTAAAATAACTTCATGCCAGTCTTTCTTTCTGAATTCATATTTTAATGAATTTCTGAAAATGCCCAGTTTGAGTCGTCTTCATTCAGTAATAGCATCTGCTCTACAGAGTGTGGTGTCTGGCATCCCATTTCATGCTCCTTGCTTCTCTTTGTGTTTCTGCCACAGGAAGCAAGGTCTCCGTCTGTCTAAGGCCGAGGCATGGGGGCGTTTCTGGACAAACCCAAAACGGAGAAACACAACTCGCATGGCGAGGGGAACGGACTGCGCTTCGGGTTGAGCTCCATGCAGGGCTGGCGGGTGGAGATGGAGGACGCTCACACGGCTGTGCTGGGACTTCAGGCTCCCGGCATGACCGACTGGTCTTTCTTCGCCGTGTACGACGGCCACGCTGGATCCAGGGTTGCCACCTACTGCTCAAAGCACCTTCTCGAACACATAATCACTGCGAGCCTCGGCGCTGGCAGCAAGCAAGGCTCGCAAGTCGGACCAGACGGTTGCGGCTCCGACTCTCAAGCTCTTCCTCCTCCCGCTGTGGAGGCCGTGAAAGCCGGCATCCGCACGGGTTTCCTGAGGATCGACGAGCACATGCGCAGCTTCTCCGACCTCCGGAACGGCATGGACCGCAGCGGCTCAACGGCGGTGGGGATTCTCCTGTCGCCAGAGCACTTTTTTTTTATTAACTGCGGGGATTCCCGAGCCGTCCTGTACCGCAACTCGCAGGTGTGCTTCTCCACGCTCGACCACAAGCCTTGCAACCCGCGCGAGAGGGAGCGCATCCAGAACGCAGGAGGCTCAGTGATGATCCAGAGAGTTAACGGGTCCCTGGCGGTCTCGAGAGCCTTGGGGGACTATGATTACAAGTGTGTGGATGGCAAGGGCCCAACGGAGCAGCTGGTTAGCCCTGAACCGGAAGTGTATGTGATGGTTCGGGCGCCGGAACAAGATCAGTTCATTATTCTAGCTTGTGACGGCATCTGGGATGTCATGTCCAATGAGGAATTGTGTGAATTTGTGAAATCTAGACTGGAGGTGTGTGATGACCTGGAGAGAGTCTGTAATGAAGTGGTGGATACCTGCCTGCACAAGGTACGTGGACTTTTGTTTCACTTTCAGCATGGGCTTGATGGGATGTGAGACTTTAAACTATTGAGCATCAATAGAAATCCACTAAATAGATGCGAGTCTAGTGGTTATATGCGGCCACATTGTTTATGAATGTGGTTTTGATTATGATACAAGCCGATGCATGATACTGGGCTCACAAGAAAATGAGCTTTAGAGAATGTTTTTGGATGGAAATGTGTGTACATACAGTAAAGGTTTGGCAATGAGACCCTGTTAAAGATTACAATCAGTTTGACTGGTCCACATTTTCATATTTATGCCCAATTATAAGGTTGTGTTTGTGTCAGGCAGGACAGCAAATCTCTCACTTTGTATATTCACTAAAACAGTAAAGGTTTCATTAATCTCCTGCTGTGATTGTCAGTCCACACTATTTAAGAAAACTATTAAATGCACCCGTAGCTTTTCTTTCCCTCTTGCAGCAGAAAGCAGCCACACAGTTTACAGGATTTTTGTAGCTGAATGTTATCGGTCATTTCAGAGAGCTAGGTACTACTTCCTCTTATTTCAAAATAAGAGTCTCAGACATGGATGAAAGTTTTAAGATTTAACGACTTATCCTCACATCTGGGACTCTGAATAACGGCTCACATTTACTTTGCAAGAAGCAATTCATCCTGACAGCAACTTGATAACGCTTCACAAGACTCTTGGCTTTGACAAGAAATATATCATGGATGCATCATAGGATCTTAAATCCTTACTTACAAACCCTTTACATCTTGTCTGTTGCTCTATCTTGTTCATCAGGTTCCCAGAATCCTGCCAGATGATGTTTAAAAGCAGCAGATGTTTCTTCACTTTTAAAGTAACTTCGTGTTTCAACTCAAGAATGACTTCCTTTCTTACTTTAAAATTGGTTTCTGATATAAATACAACAGGTGGCGTATCTTGTCCTTCTCAATCGGCTTTTCGTCATTCTTTTCATTTTTGCTGGTACCTACTTGCTCACACTTCTTCACCTCTTCTCTCTTGCTCTGGACCATTGACTGAAAGTACTTAAAATCCCTTCAACTTCTTTACTTGTACCATTTCCTTCTGTGGTGAACGTTTCTCTGAAGAAACGATTTGGTACTACAATAAGAAAGTTCTCTAAACGAAGACAAGTCTGAACACTGCTACAGGACTAGATCAGACGCAAAACGTGGCCTCCAAAATAAAAGCTTCTTCTTCAAACTAAAAGCAGCTCTGGCTCTCAAGTTAACAATTAACGATGTTGGAAATACCTGAAGGGCTTTGTGCTCTGTGTCATCGGGCTTTTTCTTAATGTGCTCAATATTAATTCAGTGTTTTGTTTCCCCTCCTCCTGTCATCCATCTAGGGAAGTCGAGATAACATGAGTATTGTCTTAGTGTGTTTGCCCAATGCTCCCAAAGTATCCGAGGAAGCTGTGAGGAGAGAAGCTGAGGTCAACAAATATCTGGAGGCTCGAGTGGAAGGTAAAAGCTGAGAGCTAATTTCTTCTAGTTGTTTATCTAAGGTGGACACATCATGGGAACATGGAATGATGAAAGCTTTAACTTTATTCTCCATTTTCAGAGGTTTGCTGTAAAATGGTTTATTTGTAGACCACAGCTTTTGGGAATAATGGAGCATTTTGTTTTCTTCTGAAGATGATCTTATTTTAAACATTTGTTTTTATATATTATGGATGTTCCAACTGAATTACATCTTGTTCATATTAAAAAAATGATACTTTATAGCTTGTTTTTCCATTTCAGGAACCATCTCCCTCCTTTATTCCCTTCTCTTCTTGTCCATTTCCCTCCTTTTCTTGTCCTGTGTTGTTTGGATGAATTCCCTGATCTGTCTCTGTTCTGTATGCTGTTTTCTAATCCCCCCCTCCTTATATTCCTTCCTGATTCATGAGACATTTTGCTCAAAGTGTAGCCCTTTCCTGTAAGATGTTATTCCTAGCTGATAATTCCTACAAAACCTGACCTTATCAGCTTGTTTCCTTTCTCTCTCTGCCTCACAGAATGAATTATAAAGGCGTTTAGTTTAATGCTCAAGATACACTTGAAAATACCGTAGCTTGTACGTAGCTCGCCACAAATGGTGACTTTTACTTGATATAAGAAACTTTTGGTTCAGGTGAGACAGAGTATACATGTTTGGCTCAGGCTATTGTCTAATTTGTGGAGAACAAAGAAGAGAGGGAGTAGAAGGGGAGAGGACAGACTGAGAGGAATGCTCTGGCTGAACATCAACCTGGCTTCACGCCACTCAGCTCAGCTGCGAGCCTCTTGCTGTCACCGTGTCTCGTTCAGACACTTGTTTTCAAAAAAAAAAAAAAAAACTTGCACGGTTTCCATCCTCCAATAACCCCCTTCTCCTCAACTCTTTTTCTTTCCACTGACGGTCTTGGCAATAATAAGCATTGTGTAACAGCAGTTCTGCTGTCCTGTTTAGAAATGCTGTCTCGGCCCCGAGACGAGGCTTTTCCGGATCTGGTGATGGTGATGAGGAACCTGGCCTCCGACAGCGGGATGCCCCCTCTGCCACCTGGGGGCGGACTCGCTAGCAAGTAAATGCTGCCACCTTTTATGACATGTTCCTCTTGTCTCCATGATGCCGTTTGTTCACTGATGTTCTCTAATATAATAGGTGGTAGGGACACTATGTTTTAGTGTTAAAAAATGTTAAAAGTTACAAAAATTTGTAGGTGCACAAGTCGGCATCATAATTTGGAAATAATGGCATGTGAGGCCAGCGGGCAGGTGCAGGGACAGCCCTCACGCCCAGTTCAGTTTCTTCAACTACAAACCTAGCTTAATCTATCTTTACTGTCACTGTTACTTGGACAAAGAAAAATCTATTTAAAATAAAACACTTCGCCTGGTGTTGGGCAAAGTAAAGCCTGGTGGCCCGCCAGGCTTATAATACACTGGGGGAAACCCTGATAGAGCATTATGCGTTTCACTGGGATTTTATTGACGTTGCCCTTAATGCTCCCAAAATTAGTTATAATAATATTTGCCTATTATGGTACCAACATGTATCCTCTTTAACTGTTGCCAGTATTTTCTGTCTGTCTTTCATGCCCTCCATGTTAACTTTGAGTTCCCTGAACTGTTAAACTCTCAACATATTCAACCTTGTTTGTGTTCTTCCTGCAGACGCAGTGTTATCGAAGCAGTATACAACCGTCTGAATCCTTACAAGGAGGAAGATGGAGTAAGTGTCTATAAATGACCTTTGGCCTCTGACCTGTATTTAAAAACACTAAACCAACACTGTCCTGACATTTTGAGGCTATGTAATGTAGTTTTGATAACATCTCTATTAATTTCTGTGGACTGGGAAGTTGTCCTTCATCAAGAGTCTCATTGGTTTACAGACAGCTGCTGCTCATGATGTGTATTCTAGGTTTTACTTTAAACCTTATGATATTCCTGATGTCTCTTTCTTCACTTGCTGCTGTAAATGACCAAGACAAATTCAAAGCATTACTTGGTTTATTCTATATGTTTGACTTTTTTTTTATTTTTTATTTTTTACTTTTTCCATTCTCAACATCTGTCACAGTGAACTTAAAGTCTGTAGTCCTTGGAAATAAAGTTTTAATTTACTTGTTTCACAAAAATCCAACTCAATTAATAGAAATTTTTGAACTCTTATTTTCTGTGTTTCACTGACTGTGCCGTCCCACATACGGAGCAAAGTGTTTCAAAAGGTTAAAAACTGTAGGACTTTTTTCTAACTAGCTAAGGTAAATGAAGGCCTCGACACAGCACAACAAGGAAGTTGTTTGAAAATGTAGTTTTATGATTAAAATGTTGCAGAATTTCATGCTTTAAATCATAACTTCAAACATAAACATTTGTCTACTCTTGATATTTCTTCCACTATGGTGAAAAAATATGTATAACTCGAGAAGGAAAAATCTAAGAAACGCTTTTAGTTCAAATAATTGAATTTAAATTGGTAATTGTAGCTCCTCCAACACATCCCAGCTACATTTCAGGCTAAACGGTTAGCAGGCTAAGCTAGCATCTTGTCATGGTTGTGATAAATGCTGCTGTCAGTGTTTGAACTCCAAGTGATGTTATGTGTTTAGTGGATTCTTCCATGTGTGTCTATCTGATTATAATTAACATCAAAAAGGGATTGTGTGTGTGTTTGTGTGTGTGTGTGGCAGTAGCTTTCACTAGGGCTTTCAACCATTGATTTGAGGAGGAAAATTATCATCTTTGACAGCTTCTTATCTTTTTACACTTTAAAAGTTTTACCTTTTCAACATACTAAAAACAAAACAGAGGTATTCCATATAGGTTTGTTACTGATGCACACTTATGTGCACTCTAAAGTGAAGATGAGCTTTTTAAAACGGTAAAATTGGTTCCAACTCTACTGTTGTGCATACACACTTTTTAGTTACACACACAAAACTGTCCATCCTCTGAGCTTTGTCACGTTTCATCAACTTGCAACCACAAACTTTGTTGGGCTTCAATTTTTTTCTTTTTATTTGTGACAGACACACTTTACAAATATGCACCGCTTTGTGTTGATCTACTGCAGAAAATCCACGCATAATGCAACTAAATTTTGCGGGTATGCTTTGGCAAAATGTGGGAAAAGTCCCAAGAGGTGTGAATTTGTTTTTAGCAAGAAAACGCGTATAAAGACGCCAACAAGGGAAGCATCAACATGTCTAACTGTGTGTTCACCCTCTGATTAATGCAGCCCTCCTGTTTCATTTGGTAAGTGATCACATATATAAGTGTTAAACCCCAACCCACCCCTGCCCTCCTTCCAAAACCTCATGCATACACACACACACACACACACACATTCTTACAGGCATGTATAGTGGTGACCTGCAGAGCATACTCTCCCTCTGTCACGCCTCCATCAGTCTATATACGTCCCCTTCTGGTCTACTTTCCAGCATGTAGAGCTCCATTTAGACTTTAAGGAGTGTGTGGGTGCGTGTGTGTGTGTAAATGAGCGATGAGGTGTTTCTGGTCCTGTCTGTCCCCCTCTCTCTCGCATCACAGGCACACAAACACGCATGCACCAGCCCCACACGCATGCATTGCTGTCTCACTTGACGTCTCAGCAGCCGCACGCAAGCAAATAACAATCTGTCTCTGTGCCACGCCCCCCGCAAGAAGAGAAAGCTACAGAAACATGTCGGCAAATTAATTTAGTTTTGCATCAAAGGATCTACAAACCTGAGGCTAGAGTGTGTTGGTGTTGTAACTTTATTTTTTTGTCTGTGTTCATGGTATAAAAATCTTCCCTCGAAAACTCGGGTCGGGAACCGAAACTTGTTGACGTGACGTTAAATTAACAGAGTATTTTCTTTCGCTCTCATCTCTCCCTCTTTTCTGTTTTATTTTTTTTTTCCTTTCCTCGCTCTACCTTTCCTGGCTGTCCTCTTGCAGAGTGGAGCAGATTTGGAGTGCCACTGGTAGCTGTCCAGCACAAACGCCTGATCCAAAAAAATAAATAAAACAAAAAAATCTCCACAGGACCACTATTCCACATGAGACTGCATCCTAACTCATCTTTTAATTTTTCATCTGAGAGAATAATCATTATAATCCTCACTCAACATGGAGGACTGCAAATGGATTAGGATGCTTTTTTTTGTAAACTAGCAAACTGCACTACAGACATACACTTACAATACAAAATCAAGTAGAAAGACAACAAAGCACAGTTGGTTTTTTTTAAATTTTGGTTTCATTTTGTTGGTTGTTTTCGTTGTGGATTGACAGACATGGGAGCAGCTCTGCTCTGACGGCTTTGGGACTTTATGGTGCCTTGCAGAGACACGAGAGAAGAAGAGGGGACCTCACAACTCCACCGGCGGCACGCCATTACAGAAAACCAGCCGCTCACACGTCTGTATACGACTGAGAACGCTTCAGTGGTGTTTTTGTGGCATTATTTGTTTTCGACGCGTTTTTATCTCTTCTGACTGAGAGCTTATCGACCACACAACTCCGCAACCACCACATTTACCACCACGCCGTACGGGGAAGTTGTGTGCGCTTACTCCAATGTAACTGTCATGAAACTCCAACAACATCATCCAAAGACTTCTGGGTAAAAGTCCTCCAAACGGGTCTCGACAGTGGATCACCCGAGGCTCCACACGATAACACGAGAGTGTGTGTGCGCGGGTGTGTGTTGCCGTCTTGGTTTGAACTTTGGCTCCTGAAACAGGTGGGTATGCTTCTCCACACGTGAACTCCAGTGTGACTCTTCTTGCACGTTTTTGCTCACTGTCTCCACTCTCTCCTGCTAAAGGATGCAACAGTTTATCATTTCCCTCCTTCTGCTACTTCTCTTTGCTTCCTGTCTTCTCCGGTAACAGTCTGCAGTGCATTGGTAAACCAGAATCATAAGCTTTAGAGCCTGCTCTTCTTTAAAGGAATAGAGATAGAGATTATATATAACATTCATATATATATAAAGATATATATATTTTGATTTTTTTTGTTGTTGCTTTGGTTGCATTTCCTACCCTGGTATTCATTGTGGCCTAATATGTTTTTGATCATTTGTGTGTGTGTGTGTGTGTGTGTGTTTAAGCTTAGATATATCGATAAAAGAACAGAAACATTAAGATTAGGAATGCACAGGTGTTGCTCCAACACAGAAGCCTTCCAACGAAAGGATTTGGAGATGAAGACATTCCAGTTTCACCTTCTTCCTCTTTGCCTTTTTATCCATAACTCATAGGCAAACACACACACACACACACACACACACACACTCCTACTCATGCTACAACTTGCCTTTTTTTCCATCTCTTAAATAACTTCTTTGGAGGAAAAAGAAAACGGCCTTTTTGTTTTACCTTCAGTTTTTTTTCTTTAATTTTTATGTGATGTTTTTTCTTTTCTTTTGAGGGGATTACATGACTTGTGATTCTGTTGCTCATGGATCAATGAAACCTAAAGAGGAACAGGTGCGTTAGTGATCGACGTAATGGAGCCTGTATGGACTTGGGAGTCATATATTTTTATTAAAGCGAACTTGGACGGATGTGTTCCAGAACCAAAATTGAAGTAATGCATCTTCGTTTTTTAGTTTTTCTTTAAACAAATCTGTGCATAAACAAATGCGCTGAGCTAATTTTCTCTGAACGGATGCAAAAGCTTCAAAGAAGTACATTTCTCAATTTAAAAGCAAATGGTTCTTTTTGCAGCGGCAGTATTTGGACGGGACTGGGCTGGTTAATGCAACTGTGGTACTCTTTACTCTCGGTGCCATATGACAAACAGGTACTTGAATGTTTTAGTTCTTTTGCAGTTGTTTGCAATGATTACTTTGTTTGGACCAGGAGGAGCTTCATTTATTGTGGTGGGAAGCAACAGGCTGGAGGGGATAATGTGGGCATGTTCACTGTGGGGGGGAACACAATGCTGACGAGGAAATGTATGAAAAGTTAAAGCGGAAGAATCTTTAGGGAACAAAGGCGACTGTTTTGATCAAACCAAATTATATTCGGTTTCCATCAGTAATTTGTAATTCACTGGCTGTGTAGACTCTAGTTGACAATTATAATCTATTCCTAGTTTTTAACATTGTGTAAACTCTTTCCACGTTAAACAGTCTAAAGGTTTCTACATCAGACACTGGGCTCTGAGGAATTAAAAATCTGAATGGTGGGAGAGATGTTTTTTTTTCCTGAATGTGATTCCTGATTACTCACGTTTTATTTTTTTTTTTCTACTGCGGCTTCTCATTCACTTTGCTTCCTTTTTTTTAATTATTATTTAAACTGTTTAATCATTCTAGTTGTTGAAAGTATGAGAACTGTCATTTTAAGTGATGTCTGGATTATTTTTCACTGACTTGTTGCTACTATTTGTGTAAAGAGAGTTAAGCCACAGTTTTAGGAAATCTTGGTTCATCAAATGCTGCAAACGGGAGTCAAGAATGTGGAGCGATGTGAACACAGGAGTAAACTATTATGAGGCTTTTAGGAGAAAAATGACTGCTTATGTCTTTGTTCAGCCCACTATGTTCATTTATAGTTAACATTTGTGTAGCCGCAACGGTAACTTCCAGATTACCCTTTTTCTTTTTGTGTTTTAGTTCACATTATGGCTTTTACTTTAAGGCTGATTTGAAGAAACTTTGACCTTTGAGATGATTAAAGAAGGGCCAGTTTGAGGGTTTTTTTTGCCACGCCTTTTTTTCCCCCCCTCTACTGATTTATTGCTGTTAAGTTTACAAACCGTAACCAATAAAAGATGGATTTATGTTAAAACTGCTGTTTGTGGTGTGATGTTAGTGGGAGCTTCCTGTGGTTAGTTATTGCATATTGTATTCAAACTTCAATTTACCTGAAGAGGTATGCATCGGTTTACATTAGTAAACAGATTTTTGCAATTGTGCACCAATTGCACTTTTTGACCCTGGTCTGGTGCATTGCACATGCTTGCTAGGATAATATACTGATGACATTGTTATTGTCGGATTGAAAATAACTGCTCAGCAAGAGACTACAATTTCATGTTGGAAACTGAAGTTGATCTGGTGATCTTGGGTATTGCACATTACTAGTAAGTCATCAGCGTAACGCCTGAACTGGAAAAGACTTGAGAATAAACATCCAAATTTCTTTAGACATGAAATAACTTTCATGATCTCAGTTCAGAGTAAAAATCAGCAACAGTGTATACTAATGAAACCAGATGTTTACAGTTTTAAAACATTTTTTATGTTTGCCTGTGTGAATTTGGACACATTAGTAGGGTGTCCTTCAACAGGGACAACTTTTTAAAAATTATTTAAACTATCAATTATACAAAAATATTTTTTGGGGAATCAGGCACATTTGGCTCTGTATATTTTTCTCCAATAGTTGGTCTTAAAAAATTATTTTTGCATCTTCCTAAAGATGAATCGGCTAAACACGGAGCCGATTCATCAAGATACTTATAAAGTAATAATGTAAACAGTGGTTGCAAGAGTTGGGCCAGGACAAGGCAGTGGGGGCAACATGTAAGGAACAAAACATAAAACTCATAAATGCCACCAAGTCTCACAGAAAAGTTGGTTCTGGATGATTAGTTGTTTCTTTGCCTCCTACAGTTGAGCATAATTTTATAATCATTCAAAATTTATGAAAGCTGGCAGCAGGTGAAGGCATTTTTGTTTTGAAGAAAATTTTTTATCTGGCTGTAGAGCATGAACATCACGAACATTTTTAATGTAATAAGTTTTCAAATCGCTGACGATGCTGAACATACAAGCTGGGTGTCCTTCATGCAGCACACCCAGCCCACTCTGCACCAAGATAAGAAAAGCTAATCTGTAACCAGTCCTATGAGCTCTCCGGTTTCCACGGTGTTCCCCCACATTCCACAGGTGGCACTGAGGCAGCCTGAGCTCCATCTGCCTCTCCTACCTTCCCACAGCGTCCTCGCACTTAGTTTCAAAGTTATTAATATTTTTTAATTCTTCTTGAATTAACAGAAATATCTAGATGAGTTTAAAAAAGAACAGCGGTCAAATGGAGCTGGAGGAAACCATCAGAAACCCGGGTTTTAAGGACGCAGACGACGGCGGGTCGGCGGCGGACACCTCCAGCTCGGGCACCGGGGAGCGGCGCGACTCCACCGCGGTGAAGCTGGACGCGGCTGCGGAGGAGTACACGCAGCTCAAGCCGTACGCCGGGATGCCCAAGGAGGTGCTGCTGCTGCACTCCTCCCGGGCTCGGTACCGGGTGCCCAGAGAGGTCCTGTTCTGGCTGGTAGTGTGCTGCACCCTGGCGCTGGTGGCGGTCACCATCACCATCATCGCGTTGTCCCCGCCGTGCCTGCGCTGGTGGCACATCACCCCGGTCTACCAGGTCTACCCCCGGTCCTTCAAGGACTCTGACGGGGATGGAGTCGGAGACCTCAAAGGTCGGATGTGGTTGTTTTTAGTATTTTTTTATTGTTGTTATTACTGATAAAAGAAAAGACATAATTTACAATCTTTTTAAAATATAAAAAGTAGTACCCAAACATAATCTCGTGCGACAAAAAAGTCACATCATTTACAAAAGGAGACTATCTCTGTGCAAATGAATCAGAAGTTTAAAAAGATAATAATAAATAAAAGGTTTAGTTGGAGTTCTCAAGCTATCTGTATAGTGAGACACGATGGTGTTAACATCATGCTGTGGGAATAGTTTTCTTCGACGTGATGCAGCAAGTTGAGGTGATTCTGGAGTTTAGAGGAACTACAGCTCACCTCGAGGCACATTGCAAAAAAAAAAAAAAAACCCAAAAAAACTTTTTAATTGAATCACACATACTTTTCAAATAATCCCAGTACTGTAAACTCAATTAATTATCTAAAGTAGTTTAAAAAGTATTTTAAGGAAACCCATCAGACTGTATGGGGCTGCAGCAAGCGCATAGCAACAATGTTGCGTTATTGGCTTCACAGAAATCCCTCATATCGAGCATGCATTTAGCAATAACAAGAAGAAACCTCCAGCAGAACCAGAGCCTGGCTCAGTATGACTGACTGGGGTTTGAGAAGAATAAAAGCGTAACACGACTATTCTGAACTTTCAGAAGGTTTTAACTTTTCATAAAAAAAGAGATTGTTTTGTGTTTAGGAAATTCTTGCTTAACGATTATAATCAGATTGATTTCAGACTGAAACATTGTTTTTATCTGTTTATAACTGCAATGAGAATGCTGTGTAGCAGAGCAGTAAAATGCTGCTCTGTTACACAATCATTTTAGGCAACCATTTACTTTAATCAACAATAATACAAGTGTGCTGCATCTGTCAGGGCCCGCTCAGAAACTATTGACTCTTTGCAATTACATAAAACTACCTTCAAGAGGAATTCAATGACATGTGCATCTTATAATCTGAGTACTTCTGTGTCGGCCCATGCAGGAATTAAGGAGAAGCTGGACCACTTCCTGGACCTGAACATCAAGGCGGTGTGGATCAGCCCTTTCTACCGCTCTCCAATGAAAGACTTCGGCTACGATGTGGAGGACTTCAGGGACGTCGACCCGCTCTTTGGAAACATGCAGGACTTTGAAGAACTTTTGGCTGAAATGCACAACAAGGGTGTGTTTTTGTTGTTTTTTTTTCAGAGAAGTGGAAGTGGGATTCTCTGGTTTAGTGTCAGATGATGATGATGATGATGATGATGACAGATTAAAGTGTCTTCCCTCCCACCTCTCCTCCTCAGGTCTGAAGCTGATTATGGACTTCATTCCCAATCACACCAGTGACCGCCACCGCTGGTTCAACCTGAGTCGGACCAGAGATCCTCACTACAAGGATTACTACGTCTGGACAGACTGCGACCCAGCTTCCCCGAAGCCTAACAACTGGGTTTGTGTCTGTGCTGCTGTTTCGCACGGTGTTGGGTACATTTTCAGATTTTTTCCCAGTGTTGATCACAACCTTCACTTGTCATGCAGGTGAGCATCTTTGGAAACTCCTCGTGGACTTATGATGAGGTCAGAGGGCAGTGCTACCTGCACCAGTTCCTCAAGGAGCAGCCAGATCTGAACCTGAGGAACCCTGACGTCGTTCAAGAGATCATCGTAAGATACAAATTCTTAAGAAGACTTTACTATGTAATCATTTTGTGGCATCACTACTTAACTCACCTGATGAAGGTAAAAAGAAAAAGCCTAAAATTCATAATGAAATGAGTGTTTTTACCCTTCCCCTTCAGGATCTCATCAGTTTCTGGCTGGAGAAGGGGGTGGACGGCTTCCGGATGGACGCGGTCAAACACATGCTGGAAGCAGCACATCTGAGAGACGAGCCACAGGTGGATCCGGACATGCCGCCGGTGAGTGTTGCCTCCGTTAATCGAATACGGGTGTTCAAACGTTCTCGGGGGCTTCAGACCTCGCCACATGTGATCACGTTACAAGCACAAACCCCAGTGAGTTTCATTGGGATTTTATGTCGTTTAGACCGACACAAAACGTACGGATGTGACGATACTTTGTAGACTCAACCTTTGCTGAGTCTGCAAGGTTGTCCATCAAGCCACCTTTTGTGACCTGATGGCCCAAAAAGTTGTTGGTTTTGTCAGTCCAGAGCCCTTTTGTCCATATATTTGCTGTGTTGAGATGAACTTCAAACTGGACTTTTAATGGGTTTGTGTTTTAAGAGTAGGTTCTTTTGTTTTGTTTCACCACTTATATGCTAAAATTATGGCGTACGCAACTCAGAGCTGAGCTCAGCAGCCTCTCTGAAAAACAGGTGAACGGCCATGTCTTGGTACATAAAATACAAATGAAATACACAGAAGTTTGTGGTTTAGTGTGACAAAATGTGGAAGAAATTTAAGCACGACAACGTACAATTCAAGCTCGCATCAAATGAATTGATTCTGTCAAGAGTAGCAGACCGAACGCTTCCCACCTTTTCACAAGCGAACGACGACACGAAGCATAAAAACGGTTTCATTCTTTTCCCGTGATGATATATTCTCACAAATCCTCAGCTTTTTTTTTTTTTTTCTTTCTCGCTCGTCGTGTTAAATTTTAATTGCCGCTGTAACTCCCACCGCTCAAAGTTCAGCTCAGTTAACAATCCCCGCTTTAACCTTCCGTTATATAATCCCGATTTTTATTTCATTGACTCATAAAGTGGCGTGTCAGAGTCCAGATTAGAATAATGAGATGCATGAAAGCAGCGGCGTGGGCAGAAACACCTCGGCTGACCGCAGCCGGCGGAACAGCCCGTAACAGCTGAGTGGGATGTTTCTCGCTGTACGCCGTGTGCCATTTATTATTTATCGCTGGCTTAAATGTCAGGTTCATCCTGCGCTTTTCTTAAGAAAACACTGTAATTGCAATTCAAAGACTTAATGACACACTCTGACATAAGTAAAGAAAACCTCGCGGAGGCACTTTTTTTTTTTCCACCCCACCTCCCCGACAGAAAAGATTAGTAGAAAAGAAGCATATTTTAGAGGATTAGCAAGTCACTGGGATTTACTGACCACTGTGGACTAATGCTGTAATGCTGGGACTGACTCAGACTTTGATTTTAGATCACACTTACAGAGTTTTACATCTTTGGACTATCAAACAAAAGTAATTTATGGTCTGTTGTAAAATTGAAAACGCAGCCATAAACTTATCTGTGGCTTTTTATAACTGCTTTAAATGTTTATGGCTGGTAATGACTGCAAAAACACCACCGTGTTTGTGAGTTAGTGGTTGGCATAATGGCTCATTTGTTCGGTGACGATGTAAGCCGAGTGGTTTGGAGTTACCCACGCAACCCAGCGCATCAGGTGTTAGTCACTGGCCTTTAAGCAGAAACTGAGGAGCGAAGCAGGTTGATTCAGTCAAAGATGCAACACTGGGTCTTGGTACCGGCTGAAATAGAAGTAAGACACATTAGCCATTAACAAGAAGTGAGCTTCTTTCTTGCAGTTGTTCTAAAAAAAACAACAAAAAAAGGTTCACATGTAAAGCTAGAGGAAAACTTTCCTTCGGTTCTGCTTGACTTATTAAGTCAAAGTCGGAGTCTTATATTTGTTTTCTGCTTGCATTCCATCAGCCCAATAAGAAACCAGCCGGAGAGCGGAGTCTGATTTAGAGACAAGCCCTCCCTAATTTCCAATAGTCAGAAACCCCCCCGCCCCCCGGAAAATCTAGCCTGGAAAATCCTTTCAGCAATGCAAAGCTTTTTAACTCTATCGTCTCGTTTAAAAATTTTCTGTAATGTTTTTGCACTTCAGGAATTAGTAACTACAGAGTGGGACTTGTATCATGACTACACCACCAGCCAGGTGGGCTTGCACGACATGCTGAGAGAGTTCAGAGCAGTGATGGACGATTACAGCCGAGAACCTGGCAGATACAGGTAGGAATACATGCAGTTTTATTAAAAGTAGAAGCACATTTTGATAAATTCCCTCATAATTAAGGTTAGTTTATTTCAGTAATTTCATTCAAAAAGGGAAGCTCATTTTACAGACATTCATTACAAGCAGAGGCTGTAGCATAATAATTTGTAATAGAATATTTGTGGTAGTTTTATGTAAGATTCTTTTTATAAGAAAAATAATGTTGTTTTCTCATCAGCTGCAAACCATGAACATCACAATGAACTGAAAACACAAACTACAGTGATTCATTGTGTAATGAATCACTATAGGATTTCACTTTTTAAATCACTGAAATAAATTAACTTTCTGACTGTATCTTAAAGTTCTGAGTTGTTCTATAAATACAGCATTCCCTGATAGCTGGATCTCATCAGAGAACCAGCCTAGGCCGATAAACTAGATTGTAAGATCATTTCTGGTTTCTTTGTAGCTGCCTCTAAAGTATAAAAGATGCTCAACGTAAAAACAATGTACTATGGGTGGAGTATGCGCATATTTTCAGCAGGTTTAAGACTGAAGGCATATTTACTTAATGATTTCACTTTTTTGTATCAGAACAGTTTGGTAAGAAACGGCAGCTTAGTTTGTGCACCATCTCACACATAACCTGGGTTTTTATTGTTCTGCAGGTTCATGGTGACAGAATCCTATGACTATGAAGAGGTGGATAAGACCATGATGTACTACGGAACGCCACTAGTAAAAGAAAGCGACTTCCCCTTCAACTTTTACCTGCTGGACCTGCCTCTGAACACCAGCGGCTGGTGGGCTAAACATCTGGTTGAGCTCTGGATGTCCAACATGCCCAGCGGAAAATGGCCCAACTGGGTGGTAAGTATTTACTTAATTCTTCTGGAATGAAAACAAAAACAAAAAAAAACTAATGATGCCCTTTCAAGTGTGTTGCAATTTATTCAACATTGTACAAATAAATATAAAAAAGATAAGATCCAGATTCTCTTCTGATAAGAAGAAAGAGACACGTGCTTATGATAACAAAGATGATGTTGCGTTTTCAGCATTTATGATCACAAACAGCAAAGTCCTTTTCAATGCTGCAGCTGGTTTGGATAAGGGTCATCTATTTTATCACCCGGGTATTCAAATGAGTCTTCTTAATATTTGTACATGTTGAGTGAACCGAGTGCAGATATATAGCGTTCTTAAAGACATGTCAAGTTTATTTGTATCGCACATTTCAGCAACAAAGCAGTTCAAAGTGCTTTATACCATAAAAACATAATACAGTAACAGATCATGAAGCAAGCAATAAGCATCACATTTGGTCATATATGTTGATCCGTTTAATACTAATCAAAGGCAGATATAAACAGGTGGGTTTTTGTTTTATGACTTAAAGGAACTCAGTGTTTCGACAGCTTTGCAAGTTTTCTAGAAGTTCGCTCCAAATTGGTGGTGGGTGGAAACTGAAAGCGCCTTTCATTAAGGCTGATTTCACACATTCACACAAACATTCCCATGTTCATAGATTGATACACACGTCATTAGAAAACTCGGGGTAAAGTGCCTTGCTCACGGGCACGTTAACATACGCTATGGGAGGAAGCTGGAACTGAGCCCACAATGTTTCAAGCGCAGGATGACTGCTCTGCCCATGAAGGATCAGTTCTCTGCCATGAGTGCCACAAGGTCACGCTAGGAATCTGTATCAGCAGGTCAAATCTAAATAAATCTGCGTAAATTTCAGTTTGGGGGGCATCTATAATTTCTGTTTTGGTGTACAACTTTTAAGTTTCTCTCTTGAGACTTTTTTTTTCCTAACAAAAACCTATAGGGTAAAGTCTTTTGTGATCCACTCAGCTCAGTCTCATTCGCCTCTCCACCTCTTACCTCCACTGCAACCAGGTCGGAAATCATGACAGGCCTAGAATTGGCTCCAGTGCCGGTCGGATGTATGTTCGTGCCATCAACCTGATGCTACTGACCCTCCCTGGTACGCCGACGACTTACTACGGCGAAGAGATTGGCATGGAGAACATTAATATCACACAAAGCCAAGTGCAAGACCCTGCTGGGAAATACAACGTGGTCAGTAGAATCTGTACCCTGAACAAACACTAAAAACACGTGTACAAAGATATGATTTTAATTCAAGGCATTACAAAAAAAAAGGAACAGTTCAAGTAAAGTAGGCTTTATTGTTAGTTAGCTGAAGTTACTGTGTATAAGGTCAATTGGAGTATAATCATTTGTATTCTTTAACCTCAGAGTCTCAGTCGGGACCCTGAGCGATCTCCGATGCAATGGAATAGTGAGAAGAACGCGGGTTTCAACACCCAAACCAACAAGACCTGGTTACCTGTGCATCCCAGTTACGAAACCGTCAACGTGGAGGTATGCGACATCTAACGCCACACTGAGAAACCCCTGGTAAAAGATAGTTCTCATATCCGTCTCACTGGTTTTTCTTTCGTCCATTCTTTCCCCTCAGGTCCAGAAGGAAGACAAAGGCTCCGTTCTCTCTCAGTATCGCTTCTTGAACAGCCTGCGGCAGTCGGAGCTCCCTTTTCTGCGCGGTTGGTTCTGCTACGTCCTCTCCGACACCAACGTCTTCTCTTACCTCAGAGAGCTCGATGGGCACAAAGAAGCGTACCTCATTGTGATTAACTTCGGCAAAGAATTCAGCACAACGGATCTCTCTGCTGTTAAGGAGCTGCCCTATGAGCTCCGAGTCCTGATGAGCACCAACGCAAACAACAACCAGAAAGTATTCCAGAAATCCCGCATCCAGACAGAGGCGGGAGAGGGTTTGGTCATTCGGTACTCCACCTACACTCGGTACCATCCCAGCCATCCCGCACAGTGCTACGTCTCTGAGAAGGCCTGCTATTTGGAGACTGTTGGCGTTCTTTACAAATGCTAAAGCAATTTAGCATTTATGAAAACTGTACGCTCTCGTAAATCGACTTACAGAGGTTGTCCTGAGGTGACTTGATTCAGAGGGGATAATGGAGTACAATAAAGCAAACGATTGTCGACGAATTCGCTGGACGTGATTTCTTTCTTTTTCACATGCAGAGTGGAAGACTTGGTCGTCACGGTGATGCAAATACAGCTCTGCTTTCCTTACTGCCTCTTCAGAGCTGAGCTATCTCTTCCTCTTGCGTCGAGGTTGTGGAGGGTCCAGGTTCAGCTCCGTGTATAGAAACGCAAGCCTAAAAGCCTCCTGCGTCAGGCAGAAAACACACTTTTTTTTGGTGAATTTAATGGAAAGTAAAAGTTTAGCCAAATTATGACCAATATACAGTATTACATATGCCTGCTGAACTCCAACACATTGGTGTGGTACATTTTAAAAAAATATGGCAAAATCTCTTCATTTCCATGATTCTGAACCAGTTCTTCCACAGCTACGGATTTTGTAAAGCTTTTCAGCATGAATGTAATGACAACACCTGTTAGTTTAATTTTAAAGCACATATATTCAAAATATTGCTCTTTAAAAGCTTCCTTAAATCGTACGGTGCAGATCAGAAGTTGATCTACACCATTATTTGCATGAATTAAATAACCTAGTACTAATGTGTAACTTCTAATAACACATTTCAGTCGTTCTTTTCCAGGGTAGAAAGATCAAAGGACTTTAATGGTCTTTAAAGTTTGTTTTTTTTCCTTTGTTTTTAATGTGGATTTTCTCAAAGAAGCAATAATTTTCTCAATCTGGCTTTGGCGGCATTGGTAGAACTCGTTTAAATTGGTTGGTTTCTTGCCACAAACCCATGATGCTGTGATGCTATCATAAAGTGGAACAGACTCCTTCGAGTATGGCTGCTGTCATGGACAAGCCAGATGCCTTCAGGAGAAAGGTTTTGCGGTAAAGGTCGAGCTATTGTGCTACAAAGACAACAACGGCGTTTGGAGGAGGCGAGGCTTTCAAATCCAACATCACTGCATTTACTTGCCTCATTCAGGTGCTGGTGAATTGCTCAAACTGGATGAAATAACCCAGAACACACATCATAACTGGTTTTGGGCTGGCCAGTGGAGGCTTACATTAGGTTTGTAGACATGCTTCAATCTTAACACAAGTGAAAATGCATTCAATAATTGGTGAGTGTCAGGAAACCAACCACAAGTTGAAAGATTAGCCAAACATCCAACCAGAGCTATCACAGGAGCTTGTTTCTAGATATCAGGAAGTATGGTTTCTGTACTTAACCTTCCTGTTCTTCCTCTTTATGACTCACCTCTTCCAGCATCTGAACAAAGTCTTCAGGCCCAAGATGGTTTGCTCCTGGTTGGACGTTCAGAACTATGCTCGGTGCCGATTCACAATCTGAAGGAAAGAAAACAAAAGGCAAGATAAAAGAAAACGGTCTATTTTTAGAAATCGCCTTCATCTCTCTGCGAACCCAGTATCTCTACGTCCAACTGCCCCACTCCATGTTATCCACCTTCCTCCTTTCTGTGGCACGGACTGATTCACAAGTACGGTCTTGACCTTGACAGCTCCCCTGTCTGCGGAGTCTAATCTCTTGCTCTGATACGCTATCTCTTTACCATGCTAATGGGCCTTCCCGCCTGCCTCGGTGCGCCTGTGCCATCAGCACTTTATCAAAGACTCAGGAGAACAGAGAGACAGATTAGGGAGACATCTCCCCACAAGCGCAGGCACCGAAGCTGCCCGGTGTGTACGTGAACAACGGGGGTGCAAAATGGTGGAGGAGAGAGATAATATGTGCATTTGAAGCTGGAGGAGACGAGTCAGAGATGGAGAGAGAGCGAGAGAGTGGTGTAAATAAGGAGTACCACCAACGTATTGAAGGAAGATAATAAGTGAGAGGGAGAAAGAGCCTGTCTGGGGGGGGAAAAAAAAAGAAAGCAATTAGCTGACACATGCACAGGTTTTACCACAAGGTGACCAATGCTACACGGTGAAAAGACATCCCCCAGACACCCGTACATCTATTACCGCTGCCTTCCCTGACCTTCACACTGACACTACTATTGGGGGATGACCCAGAGCCATAAAACCTCTGTCGAAGAGGAAATGACTCCTAGAAGAATATGGAAAATCTCCATGGGATTTAAATTGCACCGACGACCTCGTCCAACGAAAAGACGCATTAAAACATCAACGGGAGAGGTTCTCTGAAAGCAACCTCACAGGTGTGCTTCAAGGGAGAAGACTGACAGCAAGAAAAGCACTCTGATATAAATATGAATAAAGTATACCACCAAACAAAACAAACGGCTGCTGTCACTTTACATGTCAGCGGCCGTAGCGCTCCAATTATAGAAAACTATTAAAACGGAGTCCGTCTGTAAGTACCTGCATTTTGCTTCCTGTTTAAGTGCGTATGAATGGCTTTCTTTATATATTTGGCGTATTTGAGGACTCCTTCCAGAGGAATCCTGGGATCACCGCTGTAAGCTGTCAGCAGCATAGATGGGTAGCGCTGTTTCACACAGAAAGAATGGAAAAAAAAAACATTAATTAAGAATATCTAAGAGTTGAAAGAAAAGGGATTTTCAAATCATAAATTTAAAGTTTGAGATGATCTATACCTAAAATGACAGATGAATATACATTTAACCACAAATGTATGAAGTGAATTCTACATAATTTTTTTCTTGTTATACTGCGCCGTGTAACAAAATGAACAACACAGAAGTTAGTTTAAGAGAGTGAAACGTTAGAGGAAGCAGCTTCTTCATACCTGAGGAGTGATGTTGTGAAGGGGACAGTATGAAGCGATGATGTCTCTGTGATTCGGGTTTCCCACTGCGTCGCCCCACTCATCTCTGTCCTCCACAGTCAGAGGCAGATCAGCTTTCTCCATGGTTCCCAACACATCGAGGAAAGGAGCCTGCACAGAGACAATGATGCCTTCAGATCAAGACACAAATTCACTAATTTTTTTCTTGTAGTTTTTTTTTTTTTTGTTAAGTTCATTTGTATTTTATTTCAGCAGGATGATACAGGACTACCTTACTGATTTTAGACCAGTTTAGCCTATTTAGATCAGCTCTATTATAGAATCTGTAACATTTTGTAACATTTAACCTGAAACCTGAACTCTGATCATAAATACAAATTCTATACGTTTCTAAATACCCGAAAGGTGAAAAATCTTCTACAGATCGATGTAAAAAGTTTTTCGTTTTTCTGAATTTCTGGCACTGTGTTTAGATACTTAATGATAATAATAATATTTTATATTAATAACAATATGTAAAATATTTTAACCCTAAATATGGATGAAACCTAGCCCTCAGTAGAGACAACCTCTGAGATGAACACACAGACCCTGACACGTTTAACATCTCACCTGCAGCGTCACAGCACGCATCATGTTTGGCTTCCAGTTGCACAGCGCCGCCACTGGCACGGCTCCAGCACTGCAGGCTGTGAGGGCCGTGAGTGAAGCAGAGGAGACTCCCGAAGAGAAAAGCTTCTGGAGACACGCCTGGAGGTCCTCCACTCCCCTCCGCTTCCCTTCCACCCGGGTTTGTCTGTGCCAAGAGAGGCCGCGCTCCCCCCCGCCTCTAGAAAAGAGACGATCGCCAGAAAATTGTTTTTTTTGGACATGCAAAGTATCTTCCACTGCAGCGTTAAGTGTTCTCCATAAAATCAAACTTTATTAGTGTTTGAGAGGCTGACTTGAATTATTATGCCATTATGAATAAATTACTTGAAAATGTTCTCAAAAACAACAATATTATCGTTTATTTCAAAAAATTACTGGTCAATTCATCGTCCAGCAACATTTGTTATTGCGACAAAGCCTAAACATTTAAAAGTTTAATGTCTTTAATGGTAATAATTTTAATGTTCTTCCAGCAACATTTGGTTCCCAGCATGACTCTGTGGAGTCCATGACACGTGTAGAAGATGATGCTACTTTTTAAGAGTTGTTGAACATTCCAAGTATGTAAAATGTATTTTAAGTCTACCTCAGTTTTCTCAAGGATATTTATGTTCAGATGTAGGTTTTGATAGATGAATACGATAGATCAGGTATTCCTTTCTGACTGTTACACAGCGGCTACCTTACACTGCATAAACTCAGATCCCTGACAGCTCAGCACAGTAGGAAAGTGGAAAACCTGCCAGAGTTTAGAAGAAAAACAATCTGGAGTGCACAAAGGAAACCTGTTGCTCAATCTAACAGGAATCTAAGATAAAAGGTACTTTTTACAACATTTAGTAAGCCTGTTGCAAATAATCTAGAAAAATCGAATCCGTTTTTTATTTTTATTTTTTAAATCACAAAAAGGATGATGCATTACCTAATATGACAGTAGGCCAGCGCCCAGCCTTCCTCCAACAGAAAACGCCTCACTGGGCAGAACTCCATGCTGAGGTCTCTACCATAAGCTCCGTATACATGTACAAGCAAAGGCGCCTGACTCAGGTCCTCCACAGGTACGGCATGGAGGAGCGTCACCGGCACTAAAGTGCCATCCTGATGAAAGAACCAAACAGCGGTGGGTGTTTTCGCTGGTCAAGGTGCGACAAGAGCAGAACCATCTCTCTGCTTGCAACAGTTTACTCTGTGAGTTCGTTTTAAAGACGGTCTTACTTGGCTGCAGGCCTTCAAGCGTGTGGTGACGTACTTGTCGTGACTCTCAGAGTGGGTCTGAGTCCCTGGGTCTGACAGCAGGAGTCCTTTCTCAGGATCCAGCGAGAATGGGACGGGTGGGTGGACGGGAGACGATAACAGGAATTCTAACACGTCTTGCCGGTCTGCCAAGCCCGGTTTCTTGGTTTCAATAGAGCAAGCCCAGGAGGGGAGCTTAGAAATGAAAGCAGAAATATAACATTACTAGAGTAAAAAAAAACAACCCCCCCAAAAACCATGAAAAAATATAAGAATGGGTAGAACATTTAGAATAGTTTTCTTCCAAGTCACTGACCTCTATAATGCATGTTTCTTTGGGATTGCGCAGTGACATCACGCTTAAAGCGAGTTCATTGGCTGGTGTCTTTAGAACCAACAAACAGTAGTCTCCAACTACGTCCATGTCTTTGATTGCAGAGTCAGGTTTAGGGACAAATAAAGACGCCCACGAAGCCGTTGACGGCTCAGATGTGGGAGATTGCATCACCTAGTAAGCAGGAAGAAGACACACATTACGTGAAACAAGAATAACAGATATCTACATGTTTGTTGCTTGAAGTAACCTAATACTTTATGAGAAATCAAAGGTAGCTGCTGATAGCATACAGTGTCTCGAAGGTATTCATACCCACATTTTAACCACTTTCAGTGTACTTTATTAGGATTTTGTAGAACAAAATAGAGAAATGGGAGGAAAATGACACATGGCTAGAAAGCATGACACTAAATTCCCCTGCTTCAACCAACAGTGGTTAAAAGCACAAAACATTTGGAATACCTTAAATCAATTCATCATTTAACATGTGTAACTATTAGACCTTAAGGCAGTACAGATTATGGAAATTTTAGCTACACAAAACTTTAAAAAATGCCATGTGCTGACACTTTGGCACCTAAACCAGAACTACAAACCCAATTTACATATTGATCTAAGAGGAACTAAAAGCCCAAAATGAGGAATCAGCTGTAATAATTGGGCATTAGAGTCCATATATACATATAATTTTTTTTAAGTCTTACATAAATTTGCATTACTGTAAATATTCAGTTTTTTTCTCTTAGATTCATTTTGATAAGTTGCTGTTGAATCTCTACCTGGTACTCCTGTCCTGGCCCAGTATTAGCCAGTATAAGGAGCGATCCTTTCCAGTGCTCCACATGGTAGAGGAGGTCCAGCTGACGAGGCCGAATCACAAAAGGCTCTAAACGGGACTTTGTCACATCAATCAGCATCACCTCTGAACTTGTTCTACTGTTGCAGTTAATGGTGAGGATCTGTCGGTCTCTGGACAGGGCGACCTCCACAAACACACTGCGGGGAGGACGGTACGGTTTAGGTTACTTGGTTGATTATTTGACAGAAGGAAGACGGTTCACCTGACGCTACACCAACACGTACTCAGGCTGAGTTTCCTCGTGCACGGACGTCACTTTGCCGCTGCCTTCGGAGGCGAGGTCCAGGCGAAACACGGAGCTGGAGCTCAGGCCTTCCAGAGTTGTGTAAAACAGGACATCATCCGTCGCCCACTCTTCACAGATGTACGTAAACATAAAAGTCAAGATCAATGCAAAACTGCATCTCTACATCGACTCATTTTAGGTTTTCGGTGCTTAAAACGATCTGACTGGTAACTTGTTCTGTCCTTTAAATCTGACGTTAAATTTACAAAGCCACATGTTACAGATTCCACCAGTTTCTAAGACATAAGTAAAAAGATAAAGGCAGAATGGTAAAATAGGAAAGATTAATTAAAAACAGAAAACACATCCAATTCTTAGCTATAAAAGGGATGCATTTATTTTTTTACTACAACCGCATATTACGTATATTTTGTTTTAACTCTGTAATCTTTGGCACGGCTGAATTATTCTAAAACATTTTCGAATATTTACCAAAGCTGAAGACGCTCTGTAGCTCCAGAAGGATGTAGTGGGGGGGCAAAATGGAAGTATTTCTCTCTCCAAGTCTCACAACAACACACCTTGATTATCACAGTAAAAAAATATGAAGTAATTACAGTGTGGCAGTCAACATTTTGGAATAAGTCACACCTCCATGTTTAATTTACTTGAGCTCTTCTGTGTGACAACATTTCAGTGTAGCGGCGAGATGCTTTTCATGTGGAGACAGACGAATTCTCTGAATTGTCCACTGAACCCTCCCTTCACGCTCAGCTCTCGTCCTCCTTTCTGCCCTCGAAGCATGTTCCAGATTTAACACCTGCTCAGGCTCTGGAGTACCTAAAAATACGAAGGACGAGGAAGAATAAATGTAAATGCAATTTCTATGCCAATGAAAATATATGTTCATTCACTGCTTACGATCTCTTTTGTCTATTCTGTAGATGCCGTCAGCTTTGATGAAGTACACATGGTGACACCCGCACACCTGGAACGGGAAAAACCACAGGAAGTTGACAGAGTAAAAAGGAGTTTTATTCATTTATAAAGTTATTGACATCCAGATTAGGCGACTTGAGAAAGGTGGAGTATCCAGAGAGAAACCCCATGCAGAAACACCCAAACACTACAATGTAAACCACAACAACATGATTACAACCCCGAACCTTGTCTTACCACGGAGTAATCAGGTATACTGTGGAACCTGTGGTATGTTGCCTTCAGTCTCCTTACAAAATGCTTCTTTAATTGCTGGTACTTGTCAGATCCAGAGCTCAGATGATCGGATGACAACCCAGAAGCTTCCTGCAGTAAGAATTCAAACCAAACAAAAACACTTAATGATGGAGCGACATTACACTATTAATAAGGCATTCCTTGACTTAATTACATCTTCTTTTCATCACAAAAGATATAGAGACACACTTGAAAAATCACTAAATAAAAATTCTTATTTTTTTCATTTATTTTAATGTTGCTGAATATAAGAAAAAAGCACAACCAATAAGGACATACTTATTTCAACAAACAACGTGAATGTGATAATCTATTAAAATGCATTAGGCTGGAGCTGAGCAGCATGAAATCATGTTTTAATTCTCACATACTTTAAAGTAGTCCTAAATCCTTGTGCTTTTTCTGATTTTACTATAACAACAACAAACTTCAATACAATTTCTTGGGATTTCAAGGAGTAAAGCATCGTTCTTAAGCAGTCCACTGCATTCCAGTCTACGATGGTTCTCTGTGGAGATGGTTAAAGCGGTGTTAGATTTCTATCACACAAAGCATTGTGAATGTAGGCCAAAACGTAAACCGTTTCTGGCTCCTGTTCCTGGTGAATTAAAGCCAGACCCAAAGCATGATGCAGCCACCACCACCAGATTTTTTTTATTTTTTTTTATGGAGATGGTGAGTTCAGGGTCACCATAGTTTTGCATGACAATTTTGGCCAATTCGTGGGTTCTGGCGAACTGCAAACAAGACAGCTTTCTTATATTGTAGCCTACACAGCTAAACGTTGTCACATTATATGACAACACGTGAAAGCAAAATATAAGCGTGAGCATTTTAGCAAGGAGCTGTAACCTCCAAAAGGGCTGTCACCCCAAGCCGTCTGTTGTTCGGTTTAGTACTCGTTTTAACAACTTGGTAAAGAGGTACCACTTTGAATAATGAATGACTTCGAACAACCGAATGATGGAGCACTCGGTAACTTTACACCAAGCCAACAGTGAACATGAACTTTAAAGTTCCCTGAACATTCTTACCGAAGTGCACCAACGCTGGACGGATAAGGACAACCATGCTTTCCGTTTAGAAACCCTAGGGTCCCAGAAACGAACACGAAAAACACCGAGTAGCGGAGCAGAGGAGCACAACAGTGAACGTAAAACTCTCATATCTAAAACTGAACTATTAATTAGCCATTGCAGTGTTTACGTTCAGTTAATTCGCTCACTATTACAACCAGAGAGCTGCATTTGATATTCTAAGGCTGAAAAGAAAGGATATGCGCATTTAAAGCGTTAATATTTACAATTATGTTGTGAATTGACATTCGTTATAAGTTAGCGACAGAACGTTGTCAGACTAGAGCTGACATGGTGACGCAGCCAGAAAAAGACAGACTAAAACAATCGAGCTTGCTCACGTGCTGCAAACAGTTTCAATTGAAAATCGAGTGCGATGTTTTCAGTTATTGATTAGTCTGCCTAAAATGACAAATGTGTACGGAAGCAGCATGTTCCAGGTGGTATGAGTCAAGACGTGTCTGTGAGCTTTTGTAGATTTTGTAGTTTTGAAATAAGCCATGCTTTTCTAAATACCGTTCGACAGCATTGACATTGATAACTGTGACAGCTCTATAGCCCGGAACTTGTTTACATATATATCCGAGTGGGTATTCAACAGTTAAGATGGAGAAAGGCTCCACAGGCGCTACAGAAAAGACCCAGTCGGCTTTGCCTTGTAAGGATAAGAGTGATGAGGACTCTTGCGGTCCAAATTCCCACAACTCCAGGGAAGCAACCTGTGGTGCTACTGCAGGTCGAGCGAGATGGACTCTGCTGAGACAGGTACAAGAACAAATTTGAATTTAAATAGAAACAAAAGCACATTTTCAACTTCACACACTGCGTTTTTACAATACCTACAGAAAGCAGGGGTTTGGATACGTTTGTGCTGAAGTGAATTGGTTGTCTATAGATGAGTATCGTAAAAAATAAAAGTTCAGAAATTAGAATAACGACCTTCTTCTGCTCCGCTTTTATGTGCTATTACAACTGACATCAAACGTTTTCACATTCAGTAAACATTTTTTTTACATGTTACAACATACTACATTGTATGGGTTTGCATACTTTCGAAGGAAAATTATGCAAAATTTCAAAAATTCAAACAGTGTGGCATGCCTTTTCAATTAATTCCTCTATATCAATGATTTATTGAACGGGCAGAGTGACATCTTAATAGTTCTTTACAATAAATATGGTCCTCAAAGTGCAGCACAGCAACAATAAAATCTGTGATGGTAGTTAAAAAAAACCCCACACAGGACTTTAGTAAAACAATTAGATTCAATGTAAATAATGTAGAAAAGGGAAATAGTTAAGATGTTAAGCTATATTTGAGTCAAAAGCCAAAAAGTAGATGCATGGAATATTAGAAGATCATTTAGACATGACGGATCCTATAAGCAGGTTGAGACAAGAGTTATTAAGAAGCTATAGCAAAGAAAAAACAAACAAAAATGTGTTTTCATGTGCAAACTGAAGTTGATCAGCTGTATTTCTCTTACAGGTGTTGCGTCAGAAGCAGACAGACAGTCCTGAGGTCAAACAGGTGTCTGTTCGTAGGTTTGCCACCTTTGACCTTTTCAGAAGGAAAAAACTCTCCGCACAAGAACACTGTGATACCTCAGATGACCAGTGGGTGGAGTACAGAAGTGTCTACTATCCTGAATACGGTGCCTTCCTCAGGTGAACACACCATTTTAAGATTTCACAAAAAACATCAACGTTACCATAACCAGTAACAAACACTTTCCTGGTCTTATGTTTAAGACCAAGAGCTTTGCTTTGCTGTTTCTACAATTTATAATATGTTGTTAGGTGTGGCCAACCAAACTTTATATGATAGTACTAAGTTCTGTACTTGTTTCAAAAGTTACTCAAAATTGTTTGGTTTACCACAAAATATCCCAAATATTATTATCCGAAACATGTGAAACAAAAAAAAAAAAAAAATTCAAAACAAGATATTTGTAAGGGAATTGTTTTTTCACAGAGCTGTACATGTACGGAAAAAAAATATAGAGTACTGAGCAGACTATTTCATGTTTATCTGTGTTTGGATTTCTAGGGATAACATGGGACCTCTCAAAGTTAATGAAGTACTCAATAGTTTTGACAACACTGGCAATGTCTGTAAGTAGATTTTTTTGCAACCCTATTAAGCCACTGTGTTTGTTTTGCATGCACAAAAAACACAAAAAAAATCCCATTTTGTGCATTTGTGCAGAGCACAAATGCACAAAAAAATGTTACCCGCTATGCCTTTTGCTTTTGTTACTATTAATGCATGCCTGCTGATAATCCTGACTGAATCGTGTGCTGGTCAAAGTGTCGGTACTTCTTTGTTCTGAATATGTTACTGCCAACTTGTTAAAAAGAAAGTACACCCAATTCCAGATTCTTTAGATGAAAAACGAAACGTAAGACTAAATGGAAAAAAACATGTGATACTCTTACCAAACCTCCAAAACTTTAAATACACATACAATATCTAACTCTTACCTCAAAGGAAGTGCTGTCTCTTCTATTTTTTCTGGCTCTAGTGGCCTTTATTTGATAGTGGTCAGACAG
Source organism: Poecilia formosa (assembly GCF_000485575.1). Classification (NCBI taxonomy): domain Eukaryota; kingdom Metazoa; phylum Chordata; class Actinopteri; order Cyprinodontiformes; family Poeciliidae; genus Poecilia; species Poecilia formosa. Next base: position 2,638,981 of record NW_006799979.1, on the reverse strand, counting down.
GAAAGCAGGTTGTGTGAGAGGAGGAGTCAACAGTATGCATTTTTTTTTTCTACCATCAAAAACAAACAACTAGAGTTTTGGAATGTGCTAATTTCTAATGACCTTCGACTGTGAACTCTGGTCAAATGAGATTAAGATTAAGCTTTTTTTGACCACAAATAGGCTGGGTAGATTTGGCAAAAAACAAAGTATGAAAAAGGAAAAAGCATCTAATTTCCACTATGAAGCACAGTGGAGGGTCTGTGATGCTGTGGGCCTGTTTCCCTTTTAAAGTCACTGGAACCTGGCAGGGTGAGCTGAAGAGAAAACATCATAAGGACCTTGAACTGAGGATAATCTAGAGAGATTATGCAAACGGGATTGGCCAAAAATCCTTCATTCATTGTGTTCAAACCAGCAAATTGTCATAGGAAGATAATAAATTCTGTTTGATTTCAGAGAATTATATTTTTTAACATGGATTTTTTTCCACCATTGACTTAATGTTCTTAAATTAAAGGTGAGTTATTTCTTAATTTGTAATCATTCTTAAGATGTTCTTATTTTAAAACGCTTTACAAAGTGTTCCAATGGTTTCAGTTCATTTGTTCGTATCAGATTGCCATTTTATAATTTTTTTATTGTCATCACTCCACTGATCAATTTTTAAAAATTATTTTATTATATTTTTATTGTATTTTCTTAGCATCTCAGTTACTAAACTGTACATCCACTGTGTTTTATAATCTTGTTCCATTAAAAGCCGCGGGTGGTTTAGCCTTTAAAGATGGTATTATGAAGCTTCCTGTTGGTGTTAGTCTCTGGGAAATGCAACAGTGTGAAACAAAGCAATGAAAAATGTGTGAACCTTTGGGTTGGTGTCTATCTTATTGAACAATTGCTCATTTTCTGTAGTTTCTAGTTTAGTTTAGAGTTGCCAGGGATGTAGCCTGTCCTAGCTGTCAGAACTCTTGGGTAATTGACAAATTTTTTTTCTCACAAAATCTTGGTTTTTAAGAGTAAAAAGCAAAAGATTATTGTTTTTTTTTTATTGTGTGCCACCTTAGTGCCCTTTATCCCATTCATTGTGCTTTCTATTGCTTTCTGCTGTTAATATATGCAAAGTAATACATACTAAAAACGACTTTCTCAGTTTCAAACTAAACATCTTGATGACTGCACCCCCTCCCATTCACATTCCTGTTTCTCAATTTACAATCCCTCCCCATCGCTACCCTCATTTTTCCCTCCATCCCTCTCAGCTGGAGTCATGCTTGGCCAGATGGGTAACAGAGTTCCTGACTTGGCCAATGGATTAGCACAGCCGGAGATGAGAGCATAGAGGAAGGGTGAGGAGAATAGGGGGAGAAGGTGGGTGGGCATGCCATAGGTGGAACGTGTGTCTGTGTGTGTTTGCGTGTGTGTGTGTGTGTGTGTGTGTAAGGAGTGTGAAGCCTTTAGCAGAGGGACCTTGCTCCTCAAACAATGGGGCAGCCATCTCCCTCCTGTTCTCCATCTCATGTTTGGGACTAGTAATGCGTGAGATCAATTAGGGTTGGTTGAGAGGAGGCTCTGAAAGGCCCAGAGGTGACCCTATCGGAGCTCTGGGGTATATTTTTGGGGGTGGGGGTTGGAGAGAAGCCCTTCAAAATTTAAAAGCGCACACGTTGACTTACATTTGTCCTATCACAGATATACAAGAAGGCACACCACCTGCAATAATCTACTACTTCCATGCTAATAAGCCCACCTTCACGTCACCCGACCTTATACTCTCTCCACCTTTCCTGCTGTCTTGGTAATCCCCCTACCCCTGAGGTGTGGACAAGCCCAAATCCTTGGGGTCCTTGTCCTCCTGAATAGCAGGCTAAAAAGCCTGGCCGGATTAACCCACCGTATCCAAAATGTGTGGATTCAGCTTAAAAGTGCCCCTCTCAGCGTGACACCCCTCTGCCTCCACAGCCTCTTTCCAGCTATTGTGTTTGTTATACAAGTGTGCACGTACGTGAACAATATGTTGTTTCTTGAAAGTAAAGATAAGCCGGAGTCAATGGTTTCAACACCAGACCAGAGGAGGAGCGGGCGAGGCAGCTCAATTAGGATTTTAGGAAATGGGGAATTGATCTCGAGGTCGGCATCATAGTCCTGAGTAAATCCAAATGACAGGCTTGTGTGAGCATCACAAGTTGTAATAAAAAAAAAGAAAACAACAACTTTGTTTTGGTATGACGAAGGTAATGCGCTTTCTGCAAATAGTTTGAGTAAATGAAACCTCATGGTAAATATTGGCTGTATCTGTTTTTTCTAACAAACTAAGTCGTAATCCAGGAAATCTTAGACTATTTGTAGGGGTAACATAGGTGTGTGTCACAGCAAGGTCATCTGTGTTTACTCACATATATAACCCCTTCCCTCCCTCCAACTTACACACAGTTTGTTCGGCTGCAAGTTACATTTGTAGCTCATTATGTCTTGCTAATAAATGACTAAACCTCTGTCAGACTAGACTTCAGCACTTTCAACTATTTGAACTCTGAACTCCTGACCCTCCCGGTCTCTTTAGCCGACGGTGGAGTCTTGTAATCGCTAGTCTGCTTTGTAACAAGCGCCATTTGGGTTTTTTCGGGGAGATGCTTGTTCCCTGCCAAGGGTCAGGATTTAAGGATACAATACAGGGCCCCTTGAGGGTGGAGTGACGAAGAATGCATGGCAGAATGTGTGCATGTGTGATTGAGAGGGCTTAGAGCTTGTTGACGTTGCTAGGGGTTTTTGATTAGAGGGCTTTATAGGCTGTAAGGTTATTTGTCAGGTTTGGTAGCATTTGTTCCCATGAGGGATGTGGCAGTGTAAAGGTTTCGTGTCCTGATTAATGTGTACAGATTCGTCATGGTATTCATCCAGTAGCAGTGGTATCATCATCATATACAGAATGCTCCTTTATAAGACACTTAACACTGTTGAATACAGATATTTAAAAGTTTAAAAAAATATATACATACATATATATATAGATAATGTTCCTTGCTAGCTGGGTACATAATCACAAAAATGAGTTTAATTGATTATTCTAAATTCCTCTTTCAAAAATAGATGAATGTTTAAAAAGAAGGGATGCATCAGGACTTTGTCTGCAGTTTGTCCCCTGTGCATGCACCCACCAGGTGCTCCGGCTTCCCCCCTGACCCAGCTAGCAAGCGAATGTTCAGATGATGTTCAGATGAACATGGCCTGAAAGTTAAATGTTCAGTGTCCAAGAATGGACGTTGACCAAACGTTGAGCAAACATTTACTCATTGTAAAAAACAAAATAGGTTTTTGCTGTGATTATATTTAATCATTTATTTTGTCTTTTAAACCCTTGTGGCTGTTATTTTTATTTTTGTTTTTTTACCAAATCTTTATATTGTATTTCTGACATTCTCTGTACATTCTCTTTTGGACACTGTTGGTAGTACTTTCCATTTTAACGTTGACCTCCCTCTTCCATGTTGCACACAACAATAGGGACAACTACTGGAAATACATATGTAATTGATAATACAGGCATGTATTGCCAATGAAATGTATGTATTTCATTTCTGTATTTCATAAAATTTCTCTGTCATTTCCAACATACAAAAATGTGAGAAATTTTTAAAATGCTAATACTGTTAAAATGTTAGCTTTGCAAACCGGTGATCACTTCATACATCGTTCCCAGTGATGAGTACGTAAGAAGACATACATTTTTCTTTCTTGTTGGATGACGGATTGCATATAAATCAGCACTTTTGATTGAAGTTCAGGGTAATATAAGGGTGGCAGTCGCCACGATTAGAAACATCTGCTGGAAGTGAACGCACCCAAATGTCCTGTGAAGTGATGAAAGCCTGGCCATGTGTGTGTGTGCGTGTGTATGTGTGTGTGCAATCAGGAGCCCAGCATCCTAATGAAGCCTAATAGAGCCTTCTTCACTACAGCTGTCATCGTGCGAATGGCTACCAGCCTTTCAGCCTCTCAGTCATCCCTATTATCTCCCACCGACTTCACCTATCACTCCCGCTGGTAAATACTATAAGCCCTGACTGCTTGAGTGTTGTGAGGCAGCGTGGTGGGGAGCTGATCATTTTCTGTGTGTATCTCATGTTTGTGGAGGTATGGGGACTGTTTCTGTCAGGTGGATGTATTTGTAAAGAGGTGGAAACAATAACATCGATATTAAATCAATTCCATGTATTTGTTGTAATTCTAGGCAGGGATGTGCATGTGTAGTTGTTGTTTTTTTCCAGCAGTTTATGACTGCTTACTATATGCCATAGTTGTGTCTTTTTACTGAATACGTGTATGTGTGTTTATACGCACATTTAAAGTGTGTGTGTGTGTGTGTGTGTGTGTGTTGTAATAGGTGCCCCCCGTAGCCTTCCCTTGTGCCAGGCCTTTAGCGCAGCCCTGTTTGCATAATTATGCTAATTCATTTTGCCATAGTGCTAATTAGACCTTGTTAGACAATAGCGCTAGACTGGAAGCTGGCAGGCACACACACACGCATGCGGCCACAAGCTCACTCTGACTGTTGTGTCAATGACAAGATTTGCGGTCCCCCTCTGCGCTGTTTATAACATGCTTTCTATAGAAATCACTCTCCATTGGTGCCTTCTGGACTGAGCTCAGGTGTCTCTTACCATTTTGATTTAAACTAGTGGAAAGAAATCAATGTGACAATATCACACATGCTTTTTGAAACTACTCCCAATTGTCTGTTCAAGAACCTGTGGTTCTCTCTCACCCACGCCCCCCATATCAGAGTTGATTATTTAATGTTTCTTTCTCACCAAGTCAGTATATTCTTCAAAGCTTTGCTTGTTTTGTCACACCACAATGAAATATAACTATAATTTTCATCTCAGTCTGCCTTACTTTACTAACATAATACAAATGTGAGTCTTTCAGAAAACTTAATGCTATTCCTCCTCAATACCAGAATACTTAATTTTTCAATATTTGGCTTGTCAAGTAATCTAGTATTCAGTAAGGAACTAAGTGAGAATATTACAGAAGGGACCTAACAATACATTTAGCTCAGGAAATGATAAAAGGTATTATGTACACAAGATGAAGCTAACAGTGTTCATAAAAGAACACGGCTGTGACAAGTATTTCTCAAATAAAAGATCAAGTTAAAGGATTTTTAATCGGTGTAAATTGATTTAGTCTAAGTCTGACTTCTCTTGGGGAAGCGGTTTTGAAGCCAGGCTGGTCGTAATGCCCTTTTACTGTTTCCTCAAAGAGAATAAAGTGTCATATATCATAAAGAAATATGTAATTAAGGTTTACGTCGTCTGCATGTTTTAGATTTTTACCACCAAAGGCAGTCCAGTATTCTTAAAAAAAAATAAAAATAAGCAAACAACAGTTATAGTTATTTAATTAGTGCCAATCAGAAGCTAGACTTTAGGCACTGGCTTAATATAATATTAATATTAATATTAATATTGATTATAATATTTTCTTACAGAGTTCATGAAATGTTGTGCGTTACGTATTTTATCGTCATCATCATCAACATTAACCTTGACAACCCAGTCATGGCTGGAACAATGTGCTGAACATCAGAGATCAATAGGAAAAGAAAAAAGGCCAGGTTGATCTATTGGAAGTTCTAAAATATTCAAAATATACTAAGAAACATTAAAAAAATGTTTCCCCTTGTAATATAGGGAGACAGTCGTTGTCTTTTCTTACTGTTCAGCTTTCTTGGTGTGTTTAACATTCTGTTAAACTGCAGATCTACAGATGGATATAAAGTGATCAGTTAAATGTTCAATTTCAACATGTTGTGGGTAATTTGACATGGGAAACATTTTCTTGTCTTGCTAAATAATAAACGAAAAACAATAAGAAGTTGTCTGCACAACACATCTCAGATAAACCAAGTAGATTTAACAAAGCAGGGATAAATGTCATTTTGAATATTTGCTTTTGTATGTACAGTTTGGTAGAAATGACAGATTAAAAATTCTCCAACTAATACTCGAGAACATTTTTAGCCATTGCCACAGTAATTGTTTCTCGGTCTATAATTTTGCCACTAAACATAAAAGACTGTCAAACAGTAAGTGGATGTGGCTTTTTAACTGTAACATGTGTGTGGATGTGTGTGCGTGTGCGTGTGTGTGTGTGTGTGTGTGTGTCACTTTGTGGCGTTGTAGTGGGGGTTGGCAATATTGCAGGCAAGACTTGAATGGCTCCAGGGCACACTGAAGTAGTCGCTGGTTGACTTAATTGGAAGTAATTGATTTTTGCTTCTCTAGCTTTGTCTTCTCTATCCATGAGAAAGTAAGACTTGCCTCAAGTACTGCTGGCTGTTAGAAGCTTCTTGACACCCGAGAAGTAAACAGTTGCCACACTCAGCCTGCATCAAAGCACAACTTGATGATAATGTGCAGACGCAGACCTAGAAGTAGACGCACGCACACGCGCGCGCACATGTACGCCAACGTTCCCTGTGGTTAACCGTTATTGTGACTCCGGGCACAAAAGGGTTTGAAGGTGGGCTGCTGGGTGTAGCTTTTGCTTAAGGAGTCCTTTTCCTTTAATAGTGGCCAGTTGATTATCTAAATTTGAGCCAGACTAGGAGTTGTGTGTGTGTGTGTGTGTGTGTGTGTGTGTGTGTGTGTGTGTGTGTGTGTGTGTGTGTGTGTTCAGGCGGGTGCGCTGTTGTGCACTATTACCGGTAAGCGGTGAGGATTAAGTTCAGGAAATGAGTGGAGCGTTAAAGGGTGCTTCCCTTCCCAGTGCTTTTGCATTGTCACCGCAGCTAATACTCAGCTAATTACAAGGGCATACTTTAGCAGCAAGCTCAGCTATAACTCTTATCTTAGTGCACTCCATTCTTCCCTTTTCTTAGGTTACCCCCTTCACCTCAGATTTTTTTTGGGGGAGAAGTGAAAGAAAAAGAGAGAGTAATAACAGGTCACCCCCTACTCTAAAAGCGCTACCTCCCTCTGGACGGATATAATTATTGGATTTTTCTCCATTTAAGTCGCCCGATTCTTATATACCCCTCCTAGCAATGTCTCAGATGGTGTCTAATCTCAGCTAGGCGGGACAGTCCAGCCATGCAACACAAGCACAAAGAAACAGTGTTTATGAAGTCTACAACGCCACTGAACTGTGGAACAATCTAGAAAGCAGTCTGTGAATGTCCTTCTGTTTGTTCTGTTAGGTTTGAATTGTGAAACTAATTTATTTACGCATGAACTGATACATTAAGCCTTGGAAAATCTTAATTATGTCCAGAGTTTTCCCTTCTCGGTTTGTATTTACATTTAATGAGGTCCTAAATTTGTATAGGACCTACAATCATGGTCTTATAATAAAAAAATTCTTATAAAAAATTCATGGAGCCGTTATTTCATTGTTCCATGATTTTATGTTGTAGCATTTTTTACTTTAACCAAACAAATTCAAAATGTTTACAAGGACTGATCTGGAGCTCGTCATCCTATCTCTCTAAGGCGCCCGTCTGGATTATATTCAAAGACTATGTGGAGGCCCGTTGCGTCGTGTTTGAAGCGTTTGGTGTGTCTGAAAAATAGGTCAACAACGGAAAAAAACGGCTGGAGCGATTTTTATGCGCCTCGCCGCGCCCTCGCCGCGCCCTCGCCGCGCCCTCGCCGCGCCCTCGCTGCACCCACTTAGACTTTGAATGCGAACCAGATGCGTGAAACACGTTTGGTGTGAACACACCATTAGTTTTTATTAAAAAAACTCCCAAAAAACATAAAAGTGTTTTCTTGGAAAATTCACTGAGAGTATGTCTCAAATATAACCATTTCAAAACTAAATAACTTAACATATTTTCTCTCTTGTTAATATTGGCAGTTATAGTGTTTAGTCTTGATTGATGATTTTTAACCTACTCCTGGTGTAAAGTCTTTCAGCCTCTCTGAGTCATCTCCTGCAGTCATAATGATTACCACTTTCAGTGTTGCTGCTCTATAATGCAAGAGATTAGTGTACAGTTGCTCTGTGCTGCATATATGCTCAAAATCCTGCTTTATAAATCATATTGAGTCATACACTCAGGACACTGCAGAACATCCTCAGACTAGATGAGTCTTCACTTAATATTAGATGTTCTTATATTTCATTAGACCAATGTGCATAATAGGAATGTGAAGTTAGATTTCTGCTTGTGTATATAATAAATCTATACACAAACTTGAATATGTGCAGTGTGCTGCCATTAGAGGGTGATTAGTGTATGGTGGCTAATTTGGCTCTCCTCCCACTCGTACCCATCAAGTGCACCTCAAGCCACAAGTGCTTGAGTGTGCTTGTTTCTGCATGTGCAAATCTATTTGTGAAGGTCCCTAATGATGTTTAAACACAAATAGATGATTAATGTGATTAGTGTGTTGGTTGGAAGAAGCAGCACTATGTTAAATGGTTACATGGCCACATGGGAACAGGCTTTGGTTTCTTTCCAAACACATAACTCCTACTTTATCTTCGCATCACCACAGTTTCTGGAGATAAAAATTCCCACCCCAAAAACTAAACAAACAAACAAAACAACAAAATAAAAACACAACTTTTTGAAATATTTCTTTTTTACGTTAATTTTATTTAACACTTATTTTTTCAGGAACCTAAAAGAAAGAGTCTTTCAACATTCACACAGCTTCTAAGATACCCATCTGATTGGACAACTTCCCTTTTTGAATCCATATCTTCAATAAGTAAAGCTTTTTTTGATGCCAAGAGCAAGACATGCATTGATACCATGCATTGATAGATTTTTCTCTCATTTAGTCATTAGCAAATTTCAGTATTACTATTTTAGATTGTGTTACAATGAAAGCATATTTATGTACTGGAATGGCCTAGTCAAAGTTCAAATCTAACTCAAGCCTATAATTTGTGGCTAAGGCTTGAAAATGGCTGTTCACAAACATTCCTCATTTAGTCTGAGCTGAAGCGAATTTGCTAAGAAGAATGGCTAATATTTCAGTCGTTTGATTTTCTCTCTGTTTGAGGCATACTAAAACAGACCTGTGATTTACACCATATATTTCTTATTTTTGTTATAAAGAAATCAAACCTAAGTATCATTTTCGTTCCCAGTTATGCACTCCTTTGTGTTGATCAATCACATTAAGGGCCCAACAATATATTCACCTTGCACTTTTTGCCGGTCACTCTACAGTAAATATGTATTTTCACATTGTTGTAACTACTGAAAATCTCAGAAAAAAAGCATTGAAGTGCTTGTGAATCATTAGTTCTTTAGCAGATTTTGTCAAAACGCCTTCTAGTGAAGTGGAGCAGCTGCTTGTTAGCCTTCAGCCTGTCAACACGTCTTTTCCAGAAAGACTAATGTGTTTGCTATTTAGCTAAAGAGCCATTAACTTGCTTAGTGACTCGCTGTACGGCTTTAATGCACAAACTGTTGAACGCTACTTCTTCACTCTGTCAGTTTCTCCCTGACTGGGGGCTTTAAATAGCCCCACAGGGGCCTTTAACTGTCAGCAGGCTGTGCTAATGTTAGGTGTCGGCTGTAATTGGTGTGCTACATGCTAATGTTAGCAAGTGCAGGCCTCGGAGGGGAAAGTTAACTGATTTTCAAGTGCCCCCATGAGAAACTGCCCTAACTGCTGACTGCTGTACGTCTCTCTGGGGCTCCAAGCTGAAGAGACCGAAGCTGTTCGAGCAAACTGCCTTATAACACTAGACTGTTTATTATTATGGGAAAGAGGAGAACACACCCGAAACCTGAAACATTCAATCTGGGTGTTTATATATCTCGTCTCTAAAAAGTGCATACTGAAGTAAGCTGATGATCTGTTTTCAGTTTTCATCTTATTACAGGTTTTCAAAGCAACTCTTCTGACTTTTGGTTCTTTTTTTGCTTTGTATCAGCACACGCAGCCATCGGCACACACATTTTTTCCTTACTGTGTCTCTATCTGTCCACAGCAGGCCATGGCGCCACATGCCTTTGTGCCTGTCCACTGAAGCTGAAATAGACTCTCCTTCTCTGTTGCTCACATGTATAATGAACACAGAGAGGAACATAAGAGTCATTCGACGTTTTGTGAAAAAGGTTATCGTTGGGGGAATATAAGGAATAATCTTCGACGACACATTATATTACCACTGAAGAGATTAAAAGATAACTGGTAAAGAAGGCTGCCAGCTTTTTGCTAATCACTTTCATTTTTATATGTTCTAATGCCATAGCGGTCATACAAATAAATCACTGCCTTTTGGGCAGATAATTATTGTAAAAAGTGATAAATCAGTGTAATGACCTGTTCTGCTCTCATTTACTGTTGTATATTACATGCTGTGCCTTGGATAGTATTAATAAATCTTTAACTATTTCACATATTTATTTGGATTGTATGTGATAGATTCTCACAAAATGGTGCGTAATTATCAAGGCTTTGTGGAGAACTTGCAAAAAACTTGAGAACAAGTTCACCTTTCAGCTGGACACTAACAACACTAATGTAGGAACTAATATAGAGAGGTTTATAGGTTGTCCAAAGTGCAATGCGTGGAACATTTGTTGTTCTCATCAAAAACTCAACAGAGGCATAAATTTGGTTAGTAGTCAGTTCGAAAAACAATGTTAGGGTGCAGTTTTCACTTATGTGAAGTTTCCCCCCCCAAAAAGATGCCATTGTAAGATCTACTTAATTGAAGCATGTATTAATCTTTTCTCAGTCATATTTTTTGCTGTTAATTTAATCTGATTGTATAAAGGTCAAGTAGGGCAGAGTATCAGGGCCACGCTAAGAAAGTAAAATAAATAAAAGTTGAAAATAAAGTAGAAGTGTTATGTGAATAAAGTCAGAACATTATGACTTTAATCTGGTAATATTACGAGTAGGCAAAGATAATCAACCCAATAAATTTGTGCGTCTCAGATTTACAGTCTTTTACAGATCCTCAAATATTACACATTAATCACACCAATTTTCTTGTTTCATGTAAATATTTGAGCAAGTAAGAATGAAAGCTAAGTAGTTTTTTTGCTATTTTGATTAAAAACATTTTCAACTTGACAGTATTTGGCCCTGATGTCATAGAGAATATGTAGCTTAAAAACGTCAGTGTTTCCATCCAATCTGAACGAGCTTGACCGTGCCGAGTTTCGTTTGTAGAATTAAAATATAACGATTTGAACCATTTGCTTTCATTTTACCGTTTTACAACACTTTGCATGAATTCCAGGTAAATAAAGTCAAGTTTGCAGTTGTGGTATAAAAAAAATGTGAACAAGTTCAATGTTTTTGTGATAATTTAATCAAATGTGATAAGTTGATTCCAATGCTGGAACAAGTTTAAGAAAATACAAAAAAAAAAAAAAAAAAAAAAAAAACGCATCTCTTCGGCTGCAGTCGTAAACACACTTGACCATCCCTGTAATTGTGTAAAAGACGTGCTTAGTCCAGCACGGCAGTGTATCAGCTCACAGGTTTTAATTTACTTACACAGATGGTAACATCCTCCCTCGTTGCTCTCTGTTAGCCGCGCTGTTCTTCTTCCCTCCCTCTTAGCTTACCTCTTGCTCTCTCCACCCACCAGTGATTGCACAATCTTTCATCGCAATCACAACAGCCCAGATCCTGTACCAGTGTGTGACCGCCACCAATCAACACGCACACACACGCACGCACGCACGCACACACACACACACACACACACACACACACACTAGCACACGTGTCCTCGAGGAGGAATACAGTCGAAGCTTTTATGCCGCTTCCCCAAGTGGCTGTTTTGCAAGCGCAGCCACAATGGAGGGCCTAATGTGGATTTGTTTAAAGAGCTGGTTAATTGGAGTAGGATGCTCTAATTGCACCTCTTTCATGGTGTGTGTTTGCGCTTGTTTAGATGTGTGCATGTCACCTGGCCTTTGTTTGGACTCTGTGTGGGAAAACATTTGCTCAGCTATAGCTGCACTAGACAAACACTATAAGCTACATAACAAACACATAAGAGGTATGAAGTGCCTAATCTGGGAGCCGGAGCGGATGAATAAATAGTACACTTTGTAATGAGTACAAATTACTGTATGTGCTCGATCTCCAACTTCTGTTTGTAGCGATGCCTCTGCATGTTCTCCTGTCTCTTTCTGCCGGCACCGTCCCCCAGCTGGGGGTGCTCTAAGTCTTCTTATAACTCTGCTGGCGCTGCGTGTGTTTGTGTGCGTGCTCCCATCAATTTCCAAGCATCCGAGTTATCATAGCCGTGTCCTGCTCTGCCTTTTCAAAGTGGGACACTGAACCCAGAGAAACGCTATGGATATTGTCCCACACTTTGTCAGAGCAGAGATGACGATAGATCTGCGTTTTTTTAAGGGACAGAGGTCAGCTCTAGAGTTGCGATCCAAACAAGATGCCTCAGAACAACATAAAAGTCTAATTAATACATGTGGAAGTGTCCTGCATTTGAGATATATTTCATTCATTTTCAATATAGTTAATGCTGTTGAGTTGAGAATAACTTGAAAATTTCTGCGTCCTCCATCTTCATTATTATATTTTGCAGCAGCACCAATAACATTCAGGATGATGCTACCAGCACTATGCTTGGTAGTTGGTACAATGTTCCTAAGTTTCAATGCCTTAATGTGATTCATGCAGGCATACTTTGTCATCATGACTAAATTAGGGTCTCGCCTGACACCATTTCTTTTTTTTATTTTTATATTTTTTGAGAAGGCATTTGACTCTGACTCGGCCTGCTTTGCAGCTGAGGATTCGTTCCTGTCCGATGCCAACTCAGTTCCCAAGACGTTTCCACTTAACGAAAAGCCTGAAGTGGCTGCAAAACTTGTTCATACTTAAAGTGTTAATGTTTAAAATCCAGGTTTATCCTAGAAAATCAGTAATGTTAAATAAATGGGACCATTTCTGACTAGAAAAGTGTTTAAATATTCAGTAAAAATAATGACCAAATCCTGATTCTGGTTACAAAAAGTATGTAAAGGACAGCTGATCAAATGTCAGTATGGGTTATGTATATGTTCTGTCAAAGTATAACTTGGCAGTGATGCGTTAAATTAAAACTTGTTTCAATTTTTTTAAAACTCATTGTAGGTGTAAAGTTTCCCTTAAAAGAAAAGAAAGATGTAAAATGTGTATGTAAACGTCTGACTGAAGCTGTAAAACAAAGTTTTCCAAAGACTTCTCCTAAAAGAGTGGTTTAATTAAAATATAGTCAAAATGGGACCTGAATGTTAGAACAAAAATTGGTTTGAAATGAAAGAAATTCTAGTAGTTGTACATTTCTGTAACATAAAGCGCAATTAGCATACAGGGTGAAATAATAGTCAGTTTTTAATGAACAGATTTTCTCTTTTCTGACTTATTCCATGTTTTTAAAATGAGTTTTTATTCCTTGATCATTTTTTTTTACTTTGACTAATTCTGTTTTTGTAATATTTTACCACTTGTGACTCTGTGTGTCTGTGTGCAGGAGGGAAAAGGCATGGCGTGCCCTAAGTGGGCCATAGGCCTAAAGATGATCAATAATTGCCATTCAAAGCCCATTCTCATCCTGCCAACACACTTCCATACTGTGTACAGCAGAGCGCTTAGCCGATCAATTGAAAATAAGTGTCATTTACTTTTGCATGTTTACTAAATTACATGAGCAGACCCAGCCGGGACTTCCTCAATCTCTCTTTATGCTTTTATTTACCTTCTGTCCCACTTATTTTTCTTTTTATCATTTGGCAATATGAGACAGGGAAGCAACCTTTGTTTTGTTGCAAACATATGCATTTGCCCTGTCGTTGCTTCCGTTCTGTGTGTGCGTTACAAGTTGTTTGTGTGTTTGTAGGGTCAGGCTAAATGGATGTATTATTAGTAACCATTCTGCATTTGGTCACTGATGTTTTCAGGCACAACAATCAGATCACTTAAGAGACTACTTGGTCTATGGCCCAAAGGTTCCTGTCTCTCCCTGTATGTCTCTCTTGCTCTCTTTTTTTTCCTGGTATTCTTCAGTGCTCCTCTCCAGCACACAGAAAAACCCCAGCAGCCATGGCCATCAACCCTTATCTTCTCCCCTTGCCACTTCTTCTCTTTACTACCCTTGTCCTTTACCTCCATGGGGGAAAAAGGACAAGGTCATGAAGATAAACATAAAAAAGTGAAAGTGGATGAGAGAAGCACGCACGCACGCACGCACGCACGCACGCACGCACGCACACACACACACACACACACACACAGCTAAAATGATCACTTCATTTCGACTGTAGCTTCTGGGCAAGTGTGATGAGAGGCTTGCTAGCTAAATAATGGCCATTTACATATAAAGCCTTTTTTTTTACTACTTACTGCTACCTACTATTCTAGAGTTTAGCTGAATCATGTTTTAACCCATGTAATCCTGTAAAAATGGACCATTAAACCTTTGAGCCTGAGAATGTTGATACTGAAGAACATTTTTCCACAAACTCAAGGAAATAAAGCAAATTCTGTCACTGGATCCCTTATTAAGTACATCTGCGTAGTTGCCTGTTAACAAAAGTAGTGAATTATTCAATCAGTAGTTTAAATAACTACTCACTACAACCAAGATATGGACCTCAAATTCAGATGAGAAGAACAATGAGCTGCTTAGATTCAGTAATGGATGAGGTGTAATATTATCCATTATTTGCCAATAATACACTTGATCACCTCTTTCTGTCCTGAAGTTCCCAATGCTCAGCAAAAATACTGAGGACATTGTGATTATTTGAAAGGTAAGAGAAAAGTAAGGAAGGTGGCTTTAGTGCAATCAAAATTGTCTTTGTGGTCTTCAAGGAAAATATTTAAAAGTCATGTTTTCAACGTATCAAGCCCCTTGCTCAGCGTCAGTGTTGATGTTCTTATTGATTGGGAGTTGGAGGGTTTTTTTTGTGTGGTTTTGATTCATAAAAGAGGAAGTTTTGACTGTTTTTGTGGTCTTCTTTGAATCGTTGGATGATGTCTTTAAAATGTTGGCCTTTGGGGTTCTGCTGTGATTCTGGTATACGGCAGTGCAATGTGGGCAATGATTGAGTCCCCTCAAGAGGATCTAAATGTGAGCAGTGGTTTGTTATTTAATTTATGTAAATTACAAACACCTTGCCATGCTGTTTTGGACTCTTAAAGAGAGTCAAAGGCATCAGCTGATCACCACCTGCTAGTGAGTTGGATCCAGGCAGGATGCCAGAATAGTCCAGCAAACTCAATTGAGTCATGAGGGTAAATCAGGAAGATTAGCAAGAGACCCTTCGACTAACACCTTTGAGAGCGTTTCTCACAGTTTTTGAGGGTGGTTGTAGAATGGTATCTGAATGGACCTTGTTCAAAAAATTGGTCACAGATTTAGGAGCTAAGCTCTGAAGATCATCAGTGCCTGTGGCATTGGCAACCAAAGCACCTTTTAGTTGTGAAGATAATGAAGCTTATAAAAGAGATAGTCCTTTCTTGAGGAATATGTAGCCATTTTCCTCAAGAAAATGGCTACCTTGTGATCTTATCTCCAGAGTAAGCTGTGCATTGCACAAAAGAAAGATGCCCCAGAATCTGCAACGTATGACAAAAATTTCTCCACAAACGTGTTAAAATTGAGTTGAAGCATAACAACTCTAAGCACAAGGGAGTCAGCTCAAAGTGATGACTTGACGTCCAAAGATTCACGCTTTCCCCGAATCAAGCAGCTATGGGGGGAACCAGAATAAACAAGTCTGTGCTCGCACCCTTGCAAAGGAAACTCTGCAAACAATTTCTCTTCAACAACAGTTTCTGCTTCAACTGGCCACAGATCTGCACATTCCCAACCAACATGCAGTGTTCACATGCTTCTAATCACTGCATGCTTATAATATCCAAATCAGCTGTGCTGTTCTTTTATGGACAATAAGGTTTGTACAAGAAAATGTGCTATCAGACAAGAGTGTCTTTGTCTGCAGCTGGACAACAAAACACATTGTTGTTAATTACCTTAAGCGTACATCAAACACCATGTCGGCGTAAGAGCGTTGCTTAATCGCATCTCTCTGAAGTCTAGCTGTTGTATGTCGTTTTATTTATTTTGCGCCTAGATGTTTTAATTTGTGTCCTTTGCCTTTGCATCATCTCTCCTCACTGTTGGTTTTCCACAGTTCTCCATTGTATTTATCATAACCCACAATTGCTTGACGATTTAAAGAACTCGTCGTGGCTGCAAGTGCTCTCCTCCTTTGTTCTTTGGTAAAGCACTCAAGTGGTAACCGTTGGTGAATTTATAAAATGCTCTATAGGTATTGAAAGAAACTCTTATAAAGCACTTTGGAGAATGCATGTCTGTGCTAAGGTCAGACAGTTGGACACACACCTTTGTGTGACAAGAATGTGGGCCAATTCATACAGAAGTCGAGCAAATAAAAACACGTCTTCACTGGAGCTAGGATTTTCTTTATTTAGTGTAAGTATGTGTCAAATTAAACCTAAAGAATCCACTCGTTTTGATGAATCTGGGTGTCACACAAGCGCAGCAGAGAATATTTTTGGGACGGAGAAAAACAGAGAGTAGAGGACATGGAAGAGGGGAATGTCTAATAGAGATATATCATTACACTGTTATATGTGTAATCTATTGTGCTGCCATTGAACAACAACAGCATGCGTTTGGCAGTAGGCCATGGGCGCACATATACACACACACACACGCACACACACACGCTGTGCCTCCAGTGGGGACGTAATAGATGGTGTGAGTGTATTAGTCGCTACAGTCCAAGTGTTAAGTGCTGGCCTGGTGTGTGTGAGATCGATGACAGCCGGGCGACCCCTCATTCTGGCACACACACATATAGACACGCAGAGAGAGCTGTGACACATAGCCCGAGGTCAGGGTTCATACGCAAACATATCAGTCTCTAAAACGCACATAGACATCTCTTTCCCCTCTCGCTCCCCGCGCGTATACATAGCTGGATCAAAACGTTTGTGTCTATTACACAAGCACGCGCGCACACGCACAGCCATCCATATACCCATCTTGTCCTGAGACTGCAGGGAGGGGCCTGCTGTCAAGCACCGGTGGTCCATCGATACTCGGGCAGAGCACTAATGCCTGCTGTCTGCTGATGGACGCTGGCCTGCCTCCAGGGACCATTAGACTCAATGGGACAGAGACAAACACACACATGTACACACATTACACCAAAATGAAACACATAAACACAACTACTACTATGATGCACCATTAAATCTTAGTATTTGCAGAGTCAAACCTCACAAATACATACAATGGAAGCATTAATGCACATTTGTATTGTTTTCATCTGTTTAATTTTCATCCACATCAGAGCAGTAGGTGAGCTAAAGCAGGTTCATAAAGTTAAATAGGACTGAAGAAACTTATTTATAATTGCTTCATATTGAATTTGAAGGGAGGGGAATCATAAAATAAATGATTTCGCCCAAGAAAATAGCTTGAAAAATGCATAGAAACTACATTTTCCTTATCTTTAGCAAGTGTAACCTACAAGCAGTGACAAACAGGACTCAGATTAGGCTCCTTCAGAGACTTTGAGAGGTCTTATGGTGTCGTTTTATATTTGATGCACACATTTGCTAGAATGCAAGACTTGTGACTGTTTTAAGCATGTATGGCATTCACATAAAATCACCATGCTGCGCAGGATCAGGTGCTGTGTCCTGATCTTTTCCCTTGACTATCCGTTGAACTGCAGTTCAGACACAATTAGTCGTACTATTATCTACCGGTGACTCCTTGGTCCTTCACTGCGTTTTCTTTTATATCTTCTCATTTTTGCAGCTCCCTTTTCTCTCTCATTGATCACTCACAGATACCCGAGAGTGTCCAGCTCAGCAGCTTTTTGGATGGATTCGCTCAACAACAAATGAGCTGAAGTGGGGGAAAGAAGAAGAAGAGATGTTATCTTACAACAAACCAAATGCACACATTTAGCTGGACAATGATTGGACAACTGCAACTCTGTTACTTCCTCTTAAGGACAAGACTGAAATATTTTGTGTATGACCTCAGTCATTCGTGTGCGCAGACTCCAAGGACACCGTCTGTGGATGCTTTAGATTTCATAGCCAACCGATTGCCTACATTTCTCAAGACAATTTCCTTCATTTTGAACATTCCAAACGGACACAAACAAGTTTGATGAGCTAGTTGGGCGCCTAGCCCCATTTCTCTGCCACCGGGTGATCATACTTGGTTATATTTGCATGGAATCGTTTTGATTTGGCAAAGTCAGAATGCATTGGTCAGTTTTGGTTCATAAAGCCATGCCTGTTGTTAAAAAAGTTAACTTTAGACACAATAGAATCTTTGTTTTCATGCCTCAACTAAATAAAAGCAAGACAGCTTAGAAGACTTAGTATGTTAAGAGAGAAAAAGAGGAAACATGTCGATACCGAGTAGTAAGCAAGAGGTTTCAAAGTTGACAGTTGTACACCAGAGAAAGTTGATGCTCAGGATTTGTTGGTCAAAGGTTTGGTTCTTAGACCAGAAGCCACATTTTCATTTTATGCTGACTGATAAAACAGAGAAACAAAGTGTAGACGATGCACAGGAGCAGCCCCGCCGAGTGAATGGGAGCGGCTGAGCGGAGTGAGCAACACGGCGCAGATGAAAACAACATGAAAGATGACGAGCAAGAAAACAATGAAAGGACACCTTGAGAGAGGAGGCAAAGAGAGAGAGAGAGAGATGGGTCCTGACAGGGGCGGAGGACTGTCTGTAGATCTGCCTGCGTCCAATCTGGGCGCCTGCGGGCATCATCGCCGTCCCGACGCACACAAACACACAAATGCACACGCAGATGCGCAGTGATAACCCATCACTACTGGCCAAGTGTTGTTTAATCCAACCTGACTTGCACTCGACAGAAAAAGCAAATTCACTTCCACTCAGAGTCTGAAAAAACCGAGCGCTCTTCACATAAATGGCAGTGCTCTGAATTACCCTGTTTGTGTGTGTGTGTGTGTGTGTGTGTAGAAGGGATGCGTTTGTGCGTGTGTGTGTGCTTGTTGGCATGTACATGTGCATCCAGCTCGAGATTTTTTTATTTTTGTGATGATTTTTTCAGTGTGTCTGTGGCGGGTGTTTACATGTATTGGTGTTGACAAGCTCTTCAGCAGTACCCCCTTCATTGTTTGACAGGCAGATAGCTGGGCTGCTCTGCTCCCTATTGTTAGGGGGCTGTCATTAGACCCTGCTCGTACAGCCAGTTACACTGCCTGCGTGCGTCCCTGGACTGTCTGCAAAACACAAAGTTTTGCTCCTTCATTTTGGACAACTCCAAAACGATTCCCAACCTGTTTAACCGTTAGAAGAATCGCTTGCCGTTCCTGTAACACAGCACACGGTAAAAGAGTGGACGGGTGTGGATGTTGGCGTTGTTTGTCTTTGCCACAATGAGAGGAGGAGTGGGAGATCAGCGTGACAAGCCATTGTTTCACGGGGCTGCAGTACTCCCCCCTCCTCTCCATTGTTATGTGACTTTTCATTAAGCCCTTGTTGGGCCGTCAAATTGAGCACAAGTGCTTGTTAGCCACTGCGCCGTCGTCATTTTGTGGAGAAGAGTAGGTGAACTGAACTCAACCACATGCACACAGACACATGCCGAGGGACAAGAGGGCAGAGGCAAAGAGTGGGTGCCTCACATGTGGAAAATCATTTCTGCCCGCTGTCTGTGCTGCTCGATGCTTTATTAACGTTCTCATGTGATGCCGATGACCAAAAACAGAAGCCGTGCTGATTAATCCAGGAGTTTGAATTGAAAGCACCAAGCGTTATTAATAAATAATTTAGATTAGTCTTCTCGTGAATTCACCGCACAACTTAATTCATAACTGCTCAAATTGATTTTCATTTCATTCTGTTTTGCTGTAGATTGGTTGGAGGTCTGTGGCCCGTTTACCTGATGACCTGTCTAGCTGTGTTTTGACAGAGTGCAACAGACAAGCAGGCAAACAGCCAGCCGCTCCGCTATCCCGCTTCTAATCCACTTCCCACGTCCGAGGGAGCCAGGACAAACCTGTGACATCACTTCCTGCTCAGGACAATCATTCAGGAACAAACTGGGAGCCTCCAGAAGCTCTGCCTTTACCATAACAAGTCCGACTGCACCCTGAAGGAGACACACACACACACACACACACACACACACACACACACACACACACACACACACACACACACACACACACACACA
>NW_006799979.1:2585382-2618679 GCF_000485575.1 Poecilia formosa | reverse complement strand
CACACACACACACACACACACACACACACACACACACACACACACACACACGCGCAAGCGGACACTATTGTTAGCCCCTAACTGTGAATTCGCTCTGTTTATTTACATAATTTTCAGGCATTGTATGTATCTGTCTGGGTGGTTGCTCTCACTTCCCCTATGCTTTTCTGTCTGGTTCTTATTTTGTCAGCTTTGTTGCTGTGAACTCCTCTTTGGGCTGGATGCCTCCTGAGTTGAGTATTTTTTTGGTTTTGTTTTTGTTTTTCGTCTCTGGCAGCTGCAGCATATGTAGTCAATCGAATCTTCAACAAGGTTTGATTTGGAACAGCATTCAGGCACTTTAATGTCTGAAGGAGTCCAAGACGTCCAACGTGTTTATCATGAAGCTGTTGAGTCACAAGTCTGAGTCTGTTTCTTTTCACGTCTATGTTGCATAAACAGCTTTGGTGCCAAGCAAAAGTATGCATACTCTGCAAACTTTTCCATATTTTATCTCATTGCTGTAACAAACTTCATTTTATTATTGCGATGTCATGTGACAGATTAGAAACTAGTGTTTGTTTGTGAAGTGAAAAAAAATCATGCACGGTTTTAATAAGTTTTATAAACCTCTTTATGTGTGCTTTAGGTGTGGACTTTGATTGGTTTATTTTAACATGAATCTGCTTTTATGTAAACCATTCCACTTCAGCTCTGGCTGTATGTTTTTTAGCTGTAAGGTGAACTTCTAACCCATCTCAAGTCTTTCACACTCTTTTTAATGTTTCCTTCTGCTATAAACCTGCATTTGTTGCATTTGGCACCATCCATCTTCCCAGCACTTTTCATCAGCTTACACATCCATGCTGAAAATCCCTCTTCTAAACTTTCTCCTTGACATTTTCAAAGCTTACAAATTATTTGTTTTAGAACTTGATCTTGTTTCAAACATCTCCACAGTCATATCCCTGACCCGTCTGCCGTGTTCCCCGCTCTCGATGATGCTCTTTGTTTAGAAATCTCTTGGGGCTTCACAGAACATCTGTATTTACTGAGATTAAATTACACTCACAGGTGTGCTGTACTCATTAATAAGGAAACATGCTAAGGCAGTTGGTTTTCTGGTATTTATTTTGAGGGAAATCAGATTAAAGCAAACTAAATACACTTAAGTTTGACTTTAAAACATGACAAAATGTGATAAACACCGAAGGGATAAGGATTCTTTTACAATGGTCTTTGGGCAAGCTGGAAAATAAAAAGAGGTTGCTGTGAACATGTGAGTACAACAGTGTTTGTTTCTTTTTGCCCACTTTGATGGACCGCTTTTATCTAAGTCTAAGAAACGTTTTGGGACTTCACAGACGCCACTGAGGGCTGCTTTGGGTCTTCTCCCACCTGCAGTACCACTTTCAGCCTGAGAGTGGGAGCAGTGGCTGCAGCTTTTGCAGCCTCAAGCACACTCGGAACATCTCTATGAACAACTGTAACCTTTCCTTCCTGGGAAATGGACAAAATATGTAACTGTGAAACATGTGCAAGCTGTAGGAATCTTCTGTAAGGAGTTGAGTGTTTAATTTTTATTTATTTATTTATTTTTTACCTGTCTACTGCCATTCAGGGGTTTCAAGGAACACTTGTAATTTGTTTCTTTGTTCTGTTCTTATTTCATTTATTGTGCGTCATTGGTGTCAGTTCTGCACGAAGGGCTACCAGTTGATTGCACATTGTCACTCACTACATATTGGCTTTGATGCTTGCTCTTATGTGTGCTTTTAATTGATTGACCCGTTGTTATGAATCTGCTTGTCATCAGTCGATACTAGCAGCCCCTTAGTATTCCTGGACGAGGCGAAGAAAGGGATTGAAGGGAAGAAAGGGAAAGAGGGTAAGATATCGATCAGGTGCAGGATGCATCAAAATCCAACTTTACCTGACCTTCCAAACTGCTGGCATCATCACCACTAATGTCCCTTGCTTTCTTCTTGCCTTCCTCACGCCTCCGTCCTTTTGTCTCAGCTCCGAGAGTGTGTGTGTGTGTGTGTGTTTCTGTGTGTGTGTGTGTGTGTGAGCTTGAGCTGCAGATAAAGCCTAAATTGAGCTGTTTTGATTGTTCGCGGAGAGCGCCCGCAGCACAAGGCCCCTCGGCTGAGAAGCGCGCACACACTCGCGTTCAGTCACTCTCTGCTTGTCTTTTTATTAAGTGGCGCTGGCAACAGCAAGAAAAATTCTTGTAATTACAAGTCAGAATAACTTTCTGTCTCAGGAATTAGGCAGGCTATTTGTTAACACCCATCTCAGGGCTCTGTATATCTTTGTTTATTTGCAACCTCTAATCAGGGCGCACACATCTCGTTTATTTCAGCTTAGGGCTTCACTGTGGGGAAGGTGTTTACTGGAAGGTTACCTGACAAAAACACATTTTAGATACTTGAAATGTTACTTCAGTGTAAACTGAAATCAAGGCCGCTCCTCACTAAAGGCATCAAATGTTCAGTAGACAGGAATTTTCTAATTCATAATATAGTTTGATAGAAAAGAATAGCTGAAATAGCAACTGAATATTATGTTTCTGCAAATAAACAGAGTTACATCACATTCAAGCGACATTCCTAAACTTTATTGTGATGCCACAGATACCTTTTCCGAGGTGGCCCTGAAAGCGTTCCCCTTTGTCTACTTTTTCTAAATGACTAACAGGTGGAAACTCTGAGAAATACACGTTTCCTGTTCAGTTTCCACGTTATTAATGGTTCAGCTACAAAAGAAAAAAAGTGCGGTCGACAGCACATGCAAATTTTTATGTGAAAATAATCATCGATGTGAAAGACTGCCACACTCAAGTTGACAAATCATTTGTGTTAAAACATTTTAATACTCGGGGTATAAATAGAAGCATTAGGTCACAAACGGACCTATGGTGGGTTCTTGATACTAGATAAATAAGTGATATCGCTACAGACATTCAACTCAGCATGAGAATAGACATAATGTTGGGTTCATGAGATTGAGATCTTTGAAATGGGAAAAATATTCTTTTTTTTTTTTTTTTAATAAAACAGAATGTCACTGTGACAAAAGTGTGTTTTAAAGAACCCCAGTCTATAATATTGTAGGGCAGTTTGGTCAATCAATTCATTAATCAGTCATTCAATCTAATTTTAGCGTTTTGTAAAGATCAGCACACAGTTTGTATAGTATTAAAGTTTAAGTGCCTGTTGCATGAATATTTCTTTCTTTTGCTGCTCTTTGTAGAACAGCAGAAATAGAATAAACAAATGTTAGCTGGTCTAGTTAGCTAGTCAAACTCTTTGGTGAAGGAGCCAGCTGATGTGTGGCTGCTGTATAAACGTGGTGCTCGTAGCTTTCCAACTTTAGTTTTGGTACTTAGTGCTACCTTAAAGCTGCAGTATGTCACTTTTATAAAACTATGTTACACATTTCTTAAAACTTTTAGTATGCCATGACAGTAGAATATGAGACATCTGCAAAAACATCAAGCTCCTCTGGCTCCTCCCTCTGGTCCTACGATCATCTGCAGAAATACACGCTCTATCAAAAACAACCAATCAGAGTCAAGAAGGGTGTTGTCGATCACGATTGTGTAAGTGATGCAGCAATGCTTACCATGCTTACTAACCTGGATGGATGTAAAGACTTATTGAGTTTGTGGTGACGCTTCTTTGTGCGAGTATTCACAGTTTAATATTCATGGGTGCTCCCAAACCATAGATGGTTAGAAAACACCAACCACCACGTCTACTTCCAGTTAAATCGAAGTAGAATACAGAAAACTACTTACAAGTGGGTACAAAAGCGTCTCCTTGCAGGTAAAAACTGATAGATCAGCATGAAACACTCCGCAGAGGGTTCTCTCTAGAGAGTATTAATTTTCACATGATGAAACATCCTGCAGTAGTCGGCAGCATTATGCACCATAATGAGTTTGTAACAACAAAAACAGTGATTTTTTTGCGAGGTTGCCAATAGATAATCTGTATCTCTATGTATAAACAGTCTTAATTTGTCTTAATTGTCAAAAAGGCAAAGGTGTAGCAGCCACCTTTCAACCAGCTTGTCCCCCCACCTGTGTGCAGCAACAGGTGGGGGGGACAAGCAGTGATGCATAACTTTAAACTCAGGTCATTTTGGAACTTTTTCTATCTACTTATTAAAATAAATTGAAACGGTAACATTTTAAAAACCTTAGTATGTCTCGACATTAGTAACTAATCCATACGCGGTTGCTTCGTTGGGATTCTGGTTATGTTTACTACCTGGTCTGAAAAGAATGCATAGACGGTCCTGCAACATCATTATCCAAACGCCACTTAAAATCTTGAACTGCAACCAGAAGATTTGATGGAATTGCTTTCGGAGAGTAGTGTTTGTGCACGCACGTTGACATCCAGAGACAAAAATGAACTGGACGTTTTTCTCTGACTACATGCACGCAAACACACAAATGCACACACACACACACACACACACACACACACACACACACACACACACACACTCAAAGTCACTCCAGGGATGATGTCTGGCTAGGTGGATAAAGTAGTGTTATTGTAATTCGATAGATGGCTTTCCCTAAGATAATCTGCCTTAAACAGATGATCATTTTGGGAGTAGATTTGATTGATGTGGGACAGGCAGAAAAAGAACAAGGGGAGCGGGAGACAGACAGTGAGTGTATTTTAAGTCCCGCGTGTTTGTGTGTCAGAGAGAACGACGAAAATGGGAAATTGAAAGTGGCCCGTACGGTTGCAAACATCGTTTTGTGCCAGCTGGACCCGAAGCGATGCTCAAACTGGGACTTCTCTCTTTCTCCGCGTCTCTCGTCGTCATTGTTCATTTGACTTTTCCTTTCTCTGCCCCTTATTTTTTTGCATCATTCATTTCACAGCGCTTTGCGGCGGCCTGTGCTTTTTTTTTTTTTTTTTTGTACACATTTGACTCACATGATTTCAAAAGATTCGCTTCTATTCATTCTTGAAGCTGAGGCGCTGGCACACTTGGGCGATCTGTGCAACGTTCTGAAACGTTTCGGTTTGAATCAAGGTTGCTCGTGGCTCTGCGCAGACAAAAACGCATTCGGTTTAATTAAGCCAACAGCAATCAGCTTTAGTGTATCTGGTCAAGGTTGATAGATAATGGGGATTCACTTGGCAAAATGTTTGAATGCCGCAAACTCTTAGTGAAACTAAATCACTAAAAAAAGCAAACAAAAAAAAAACTGTCTCAGTTGAGTGGCATCTTTCATTGGAATTAGTTATGTTAGGAAGGTTTTATATAATAACCTGAGTATCGACATATATTTCTATTCTGATTTATTTTCTGGTGTACCAATTTACCCTTTTTTTTTTTGCCACTTTCCTGTTGAGCTTGGTTTTCCCTTCTCTGAAACAGAAAATTTATTGAATGAAAAAAAATAGTCTGCACTGTTTTTGCTCACTTACATCTGCAGTGTATTTTGTGTAGTCCCAGTCTTTCTTTCTGCTCCCCTTTCACTCTTGTCGTCTCGTTCCCTTCTCCCAACATAATCCTCGGCTCAAGCCCCTGGGTTGCCGTAGAAACATCAATAACATTCCTGCTTGACAACATCTTAGTGCATTAAAGTGGTCGTTGGGAGACTCAGCCCAGCTGAAGCACGCACACACACTGTAAGCCATATCCTGAAGATTCCTGTGAAAAGTGGCAATAAAATCTGGCAATATACAGTCACCGGCCACTTTATTAGATACACCTCGGTCTGAACTTCTTTTAAATTCTGCGTGGCGTAGATTCAACAAGATCTCTAACACGCCCCTCAGAGATTTTGGTTTATATTGACTCACGGTTGCTGTAATTTTGTTCTTGCACATTTATCTATAAATGTCCTGCTTCTCCATGTCCCAAAAGTGCTTATTTGGATGGAAGCTTCGTGACATTTTCATGTTCAAGAAACATTTTCAGTCCTGCTCGCTTGATATTTTCTGATTTTTAGCTCATTATTTGTTAACCTGAGAGACGGTTGTGCATGCAAATCTCAAGAACATCAACAGTTTTTGAACTAATGTAATTTCCTGACTATATGTCGCCCTGTAGCATAAGCCAAAAATACTTTGTGAGGAGGAAAAAAAAACATAGAAATGTCACACTGGTCTAGAAATCATATTTGTTTAGAAACTGTCAAACGTGAGGGGTCCTTGTCCTTGTTAATGAAGACGTTGTGTTCAGCTGCTTTTCAACAAACATACAGAAGCCGTCCACCTCGGCTTGGAAGTCTGGTGGCAGTTTCTGACACACTTTTGTCCGTTCTCTAAATTCTGGTGGTCAGGAACGATGGTGCTCCACTGGCGAAGTGCTAGCAAGCACTTTTGATGCTCTCTTATTCTATACACTACAGAGCATGTATTTTGGGATCAAGGGCGTAAAATCCTCATTTTATGTTGTTTTTTTGCATTTAATCATCAACAGAAATAAAATGTCAGTGCTCTACAAGTTCCCTCAAGTAGCCAGAAAGTTATTAGGTTGCTAATTAAAAAGTTCTCCATGACGTTAGATTTCCTTTAGGTTTCAACCATGCAGCATGCTGACGTGAGTGAAGCATCTGCGTAGTGCAGTGAGAGATTAAGTAATGCTATTTCTGGCTTACTGTGATTATTTTTTTATTATGATTGCACAATTCAGTAGCAATGTGTGGTCCACATGAAGTGTGTCAGCCTCGGCGCTGCTTCTGTGAAATCTCAAAAATCTCAAAAATCTGTGGGAGTTGGACTTATCTATTGGTCATATTGTGCTTGTCAAACGTGTAATGAGATGTTGTGGAAGCTTTATTCTTTTAATAGCATCGTGTTTTCCTTCATCACTGAGAAGCAAGAGAGATTTGCAGTGGGACTAGGGTATTACAGTAGAGTGCATTTAGTCATTTTACTTTAGTAAACTGAAGAGTAGTCAGAAATGACCAGGCGCTTTTAAAGCGTTTAACACATCATGTCAGACTTACTTGTGTTACGGATGAAAGTAGTTGCTACTTCCTGACTTTTTTGTTTTTTTGTCAGTGATAGGGACATCTGCTGCTTTGTAGCAAAAAAACAAAACAAAACCCTGCTTTGTTACTTGCCAGGTGCATTATTATTATTATTATTATTATTATTATTTAAATTTTTAATACTTAATACACCATAAAACTTTAACCTTATGTCTGTTTAGATGTTCATGCGATTGACTGAATCTGCTGGAGTCCATTCTTGACTTTAACCACCACTGTCCAGCAGACGATCACTGCCAGGTTGACTGACACATCACTCATTCGTATTCAGTTTAAGTACAAATCGCACAGTGGTACCGGACTCTGAGGTGAGCAGTCTGGACTGGGAAGGAAAGGCTTCTGAATGCACACAGGAGAAGAGCTGGGAGGGTGTGTGCGTGTGGTGATAACTGTGATCTCTTGTGGTAGCAGAGGCTACGGATTGGACAGACCTTTCATCACGCCGCTCAAATTATTCTGATTGGCTGCTGATTTCCTGATGGCTCCCCTCTGTGTTTGCTGTGTGTTTTGGTGTTTGATTGAGCGCCCGTGTGGGTCGCATCCTTGCATATGGGATTGTCGGATGTGTGATTTCTTGATGGAAGCCCTGTTTCATCACACCACCTGTCTCCGCGATGACAGCGCTGGGTCTAATCACTTGATGTGATTTGTGTTGGTAAAACGGGGGTGCTTTTCCACCGTGAGGACCTCCCACCTCCCACCCTGTGTCTGTGCGTGTGTGTCAGTAGTTGCGGGGGTTCGATGCTGGCACCCTGCGGGGCTTCCGAATCAACACTGTCAAGATCCCGCTGCCCCATTATGCAGAGGCAAACCTTTTTGTCCGACACACAAGCAAACATGTACACACACACACACACGCAGCTCTGCAGACCAGTCATGTGAAGCAATCAGGACATAGTTCACACATTCCTATTATTCGTCTGCTTTACATTGGTGGATTTCTCTCTGTTTTCTGTTTCATGCACACCTTGTGAGTGCTCCAGTCAGACAGCCATGTAATGGGCTAAAGAGGGACACGAAGCAGATGGTTTTCCAGTTAGCTGCATCACTAATGCTAACAGGACATGTCACACAAGGAAAGGGGGAAAGAAAGAGGGCCTGGAAGATAAGGAGTTGGTAGTGGAAGTTGTTTTTAATCTTCATAGACGTGCTCTAGTCTTCTTTTTTTATATTCATAGCATTTAAACTTTTCTTCACTTGTCACTTTATAACCACAAATGTTCATGTATTTTATTTGGGATTCTGTGTGGTGGACAAACACAAACCAATGAATAATTGTAAAGTGGAAGATTTAAAAAAATAAAAATAAAAATCCTGAGAAGTGTGTTTAGCCCCTTTTACACTGTTAAAAAAAATCCACTTTTGCTGAAAATACAATGGTTCTTCAACTAGTCCTTTTTCTTCCAATTGAAACTGTTCATCTTTTGCTGTTGATCACGGTTCATTTTTCAAATCGAACCTGCAGTTGAAAGGCTGTTGCAGTGCTTCCTCAACCTTTCTGATACCAGTACCCAGAAATCACCCAGGAGACTCGAGCTTTCCAATCTGTGCCGGGCTGTGAAACATTAGCACCATACAAAATTTAGCAGGACTAAGTCAGGCTTTTAGCATCAGCCGGGTGTAGTCTCTATATGTTTAGAGGCGAGCCTGCAGCAAGAGCAACCTGATTAACTAACAAGGGAGTGCTTTCACCACCTACCATGATGTTTTTATGTGTGTGCAGCCTTAAACTATCTGGGTAGCAACATAAAATAAAGTCCCTTCAGTGAAACATTATAATGAGTGTTACAAATGGGTTTTGTTTGTATCTTTATAAATAGAATGAAAATTGTGTCATTTTCTTATCCTTTGTATTGGCAGCAAATGTTTTAGCACTACATAGAAAATACACAAATATCTCTGATATAAGCAAAAACATGTTTATGTTATGCATCCAATAAAATGTGTAAAATGAGTTAGGAAGAGTAAAAAGATAGAGTGGGGTGGAGTGAAAACATAACGTATCTATTTTTAATCGAGCAAAGTGAAGGGTCGACTCCTAATGCTGTTGATCCTCATGCATATTCCTCTGGGGCCACAACCTTTGCACTTTCATCCTAGCTGCTCTCACCTTAATTTCCTTAAGTACTTTCTCCTCACTTATTCCTAAATCTTTTAAAACATCCTCGGCTTCCTTTTCCACCCGTGTTTGGCATTTTAAAGAGATGGATGAGAAAAGACGAGTCTTAACGATGATCATTGGTGCATAGTTGTCTCAATTTGTCGATGACTGTACGCTGCGCCATGTATGTATAAATAATGCTTGGAACTTATCTGAAGGATGCGCTATATTATTTTTATTTTTAACATATTAAGAAGATGACAGAGAGACTTTATACAAAACAACAAGTCAAACCAATTTCAGAAAGTCTTGGTAAAAATGTAACTGCAGTCCACACTATTGTGACTCAGTAACTCAGTGAATTAAACATGCTTTGGGAACTATTAAATCAGTAACTCCAGAGTCCAATGCTTAAATTAAGCTGCTTCACCCACAGACACTAAGCTAATTAACAAGAAAAATTACCTTTTTTTTTTCTCGGACTGTTTACAGTGTGGATCCTGTCTATCTGCGGGCTTTAACTTAATTTCCTGCTTGTCCATTTCCTTTCCACTCTTCCTGCTTCTCAAGTTTGACCCTCCTCTCTTGTCTCCCTCCCTCTCCTCTTCAGTTCACCAATGTTTTATTACCTACTGACACTTTTTTATCTGCCTGAGCAGCCGAGTCTCTCTTATGTACACATAGCATATTCCTTTATCATCTGCTCATTTCATCCAACCACACACATACACACACACACACACACACTCGCTCGGACATATTCTTGTCCTGGCATTTTGAAATTCGCTGCCTCGGTAAACTGTGATACCTGCCCACGCCACCTGACCTCCAGTTAATCCACCATCTGACTCTCCTCGCTGCCTCTGCTGTTGCTCATCCCTCTCTGGCAAACAGCCACTCTTGAATAATTGCAGTGAAGAAGAAATTTTCAATGCATACGTGATGGGTTCCCTCTCTGTGCCTGCCTCTGAAAGTTTATCCTTTCTCCTTAATCCCACCTTGTTTAACTGAAGAGCCCGGTTTTAGACACTCACAGGCTGCACATGATTTGGATGGCTGCAGAAGGAAATGCATAGGAAAGGAAACTTATCTCTCTCTGGCACTATACCGCTCGGTGCTCACTCTCAAATATCAGCTGTTTACCTCTCACTCTTACTGGCCCAGCTGTATGAACAACACCTGTGTAAACAGTAGTTTGCAAAAGGATTCATTTCCTTTGTATTTTTCTGCATTAAAAGCCTCAAACTTCATTGTAATTTATTGGAATTTAAGGTGGTAGAGCAGCAAAAAGTAGAGCATAATTATAAAAATGATGAGCTATCAATTAGGATTGATGCCAGACGCAGCTTGAGCTACCGAATGTTTCCAGATGTTGTCAGTAGGGGTGAGTTTTATGGACTTGAGGCTTTATTTTGTGGTGGTATTATGATAACGATAAAAGTGATGATACAAACAATTCATTGCTTTTTTTTAGGTATCTGTACAGCTTTGACTGCATGACACAGCAATCGTATCCCCACAAGCACAAATACTGTTCTTGAAAAACATGCATTTATAATTCGCTCCTATAGGACACCAGTCACATAAAGCAGTAACTGCATTTAATCATATTTTCAAATGTATCAATATTAATTGATGGTCTTTGAACAAACAGTGGAAAAATTGTAAAATTAGCAATCCCGACAATAGGGACTGTTATTTATTTATTTATTTATTTTTTTTAAGCATCATTATTGGGAATTTATTGAGACACCAGTAAATCAGAATTGTCATACTAACATCATGGTGTGGAAACTACTGGAACAGTGTCCATTACCTTTATTGAAAGTATGGTTGATATGCTAAAAGTCTAACGCTGTATGTCTGCTAACCAAAGTGCAGGCTAGCTAACCTAGCCTGCGCTAGGCTAGGCTCTGCTGAACGGCAGAAAGCGATATCACTATGCGCACAATAATTACACTTATTTAAATGATTCTTCTACATCTATGTGCCTTAGTTTTCCACCACTTGTTAAAAAAATAAATAAAAAATTAAATGACCAATTTTCTTTTCACTCTCACAATACTGTGCTGCATTACCATCACTGTCAAAAGACCAAACAAATACTACATGACTAAATAAACATCGACTGTTAATACCAGCTAATACTTTTCCAAGCCACTGCTCATCTGCATACATTTCTGGGTCAATAACTGGAAATATACCTTAAGGAGAAGCTGTTTCCAGTATAATAAAACACTTTAGTTGTTGGCCAACTGCAGTTCACTGTGTTTGTGTCAGTGAGTGGGCGGGCAAATGCCAGATCATACACTGTGTCGAGTGTTTTAGCATGGCCGTGATGCGTGCAGTTTGGTGTTGTCACATGGGAGGAATGGTTCTCGCATTTACACAAACATGACGATGTTTGCACACACACATAATGCAGAAAACACACACACACACACACACACACACACACGCACACACACAATGCAACAATGCATCAAACAGAGAGGGATTTGGAGAGGTAGCGATGTGCTCCCCAGCCAAATAGCACAGAAACACCTTAATACTAGTGTGTTAAGGTGTGTGAATAGATGCGTGTGTGTGCGCGCAGCTAGCTCAAATCTCCACGGTACATCGGTTTTATGAGGACAAAGCTGACACACACACGCTCGTACACACACCGGTTAAGCAGCCACCTCTCGTCCCCGTGTGTTAATCCCCACCTCCCTCCAGATGTGCAATCATAATTTAAAGGTGTTGTCTGTATAATTTCTGTGGATTATGTGATTAGGAAGCTATTGTGGCAGATTAATTTGTGATTGAGGTTAACTCGTGATGAAATGGCTTTTGTCAGCCTCTGCCCTCGCCAGCCTATTGTACTGCTGCGTCCTTGTACTTCATGCGTCTGTGGAGGACGGAGGCATGCGGAGGCCCTAAACCCTCCATAATCTTTCAGCCGCCATATTTATTTATAATAATATGTCATGATTTATTTCATTAATGTGCTTGGTGTTAGCCTGTCTTAACCCTCACCTCACTTAAACCCCCTCATACCATCTTTCCTCTTCCAGTTAGTTTTGCGGGGACTGAAAACATTCATTTGAGTTGCATTGATTTTTTTTCCTTATGTTTTGTCGAGCCAGCAGTTGATCTCAGTGGATCATTTTTTTTTTTTATCAAATAAATAAATGGCAGTGTGCAAGGCTGATTTGATGGCTCCTTTTTGGAGCGGCCGTTTGCTCAAGCATGAGGCATGAGAGATGTACAGTAAATTTCCATGTCTGTATTAACCTGTAAGAGCCCAGAGGAACCCATGAAGAAGAACTGGAGGTCAGACAGAGGGCCAAAGAAACCAACAAAGAGGCCTTGAAGAACCCAACATAAGAAATGATCAAGATTCAAACCAAAAATGTGACAAGGAAACTAAGAAACAACACAGAAAATAGAAAAAACAAGTTTTTCAAAAGAGAACCATGACTAATGTCTGCCACTAGAAACTGAATATCAATATGAAAGAAAAAGGTTAAGGACAAGGAATCTTAAAAGAAAAGAAAACATTAAACCAAAATCCTAAAGATCGTAGCGTCATGTGTTTAGCTTTAATACAATACTGTATTTGTTTGGTAAATGTGTGCCAGATACAACTGGCTCTTTCATAGATATGAGGTTTGTATTTTAGTTACATCCCTTAAGGAAAACTTAAATTCATCTTTTATTATAGCAGTATGCACTCAGGAAATACTTTAGAGATTTGAGGGAATAATTTGTAATTTATTGCTTCCTGTATGTGATGAAAAGAGAGGATATGAATTTATTTTATGATTTTCCTCATATACTTTTGAGGTACTGATAAAGTTATCATTTTATACAAATAAAGATTCACCAGTCAGCCAGCCGAGGATCAGAATCAACAATTTTTCCCCATTTGTCAAATGGATAAAAAAAAGTATATTTTTCACTCTGTACAATATGCACTTAAATTCACTTCTTTGAGTTTAATAAAGACAATATTTAGGTTTGTGGAATCGATAACCTGCTTTGCGTTTGTTTCTCATTTGTCTGGTAAGTTAAGAAAAACAAGTAGCAATCTGTCTTCGGTTATGAAGGTAAACCACGGAACAAAACTCAGTCGGACGCAGACAGAAAAAAACTATTCAAATTTCAAAGATTCTGCAGTTCATCTTTCATTTTCCTCCTAACTGAGGTCGACTCTGTCTTGCCATGCAAATCCTGGGAAAGAAAGAGGCGCTGGTTATGCTCTTTGTATAGTCCGTTGATAGTCAAAGCGCAAACTTGTCTTTTGCAGTCAAGTACACAAAGCTCCTCATTTGCTTCCGTCAGACAGGAAACTGAATGTCCTTTTTGTTCTCTCCATACTTCCCTCTCTCTCTCATCCGCTCTTCAACCAAACACAGCTTGCCGAAGCTTTATCACCTTTTGATCAGCAGCATAGGAGAGCTAAAGAGAGAGGCCTTCTAATCCTCAGCGTCATATTTATTTATAATCATATGTCATTAATGTACTTCACCTCACTTGAACCCTCTCTTTGCCGCTTTTCTCCATCCTTTACCTCTTCTCCTCATCCTTTTTTATTTATTTTTATTTTTTGTACCACCTACATTAACTGTACGGCAAGAAACCGGGTGACTCGTTCACAGCTGAGAGCAAGCGCTGCTGTTGGATCGAGATGGAGCTCTGAGGAGAGGCACCGCTGTGGCACAGCCTGGAGCCGGCTGTCACAAATAGAACATTTAATAGTGTCTCTCTTTCTCTCGGCCTCTCTGGAGCTGGTCCGCTGTCGGCTCGGGTCATTCCAGATAGGACTCTATCTTAGGATGATCTTACTGACAGCACCCACTTTAGACTAATCACTCCATTTAGACTGGAGTGGCCCCGAGGTGGGAGGGAGAGAGAGATGGGAAGAGAAATGAAAAGAGATGAGATGACAGAGATGAACAGTTAGTACGCCGCAGGGGGAGAGGGAAATGAGGAAAGACGCACGTTACGGCAACCGACGCCGAGCGAGACGGCAGGCCGCGCAAACCCAAGGAAAGACAAAGAACGAGTTTATTTTGAGGGACTGTTTATGCCGTGATAAACTCGTCAACTAAAACTGGAAGTTACTTTGCAGAACTTGAAGTGTTTGAGTGAACACTTCAAGATATACGAGTCTGTTTCTAGTTTTTGTATATTTCACCATCAGCTTCTGTCTATATGTTTTCCATGTATGAATTACTTGGATTGTTGTCAACATCCGGTTTAATTTTATTGATGCCCCATTAGAATAAGCCTGGCCATTGCCTTCCTCGATTCTCATCTCCCTGTTGTCCTCTGTCTGGGATTTCTCCCAAAGAGTTTGATTTCTCTAATTGGATTTTGACCAGGACAATCAGCGAACAGGAGGAGGAGTTGTAAGCGATTGATTGGTAACTGAAATCGATCGCCTACAACTCCTCCTTCTGCTTTAAAATTGTAGTTTGCCTATAGTTTTAGCAATGACAGAAGAGGAAGTGAACAAAGCCGTTCAGTCCGTGTTAAAGTCGGATGAAGAAAAATGTATAAGACATTTTTTTTTGCTATAAAATGTCATGAACCTGCTCACCACGGGGTTATTTTCGATGCACACAATTTCTGGTAATCTTCTTGAAAATGGCACGTTTCATTAGTCATTAGCGATCGGTTAAATTCAGATTCAGTTGGTTAAAACATCAGCAGAGTCGACACCTCCAGGAAGTAATTGTTTCTCAATAGCTTTGCCTCTTAGAAGCGCAGAACAAGAGGCTGGTTTTCGTCAGGTTACATTCGAATTACTTGAGCTGAAAAAAAAAAGATGAATACTCATTTTGCACACAGTAAATGTTTTAGATCACCAAACAAATTTGAATATCAGACAAGCAACAGTTTTAGTTCAGTTATTTTATTTTATTTTATTTTTTATTGAGTTAAAGGGAATAAGATTTTTAAACCAACCTGGTCCAATGTGGAAAAAGTAATTGCCCCCTTTACCTAATAATAAGTTGTCAACTGT
The DNA here is from genome assembly GCF_000485575.1 of Poecilia formosa. Lineage (NCBI taxonomy): Eukaryota > Metazoa > Chordata > Actinopteri > Cyprinodontiformes > Poeciliidae > Poecilia > Poecilia formosa. The sequence continues at coordinate 2,603,550 of NW_006799979.1, read as the reverse complement.
TTCATTTAGTCATTTTAACCATTTGTTGTTGATAATAGGCGACCAGTCCTATTATCAACAGCAGGACTGGTTGCTCGTAACAGGGTTTCTGCTGTGGAGAAACCCAGACCCAACTTTCTTTGCAGAAATATTTTAACTCAGCCACATTTGGGAGTTTTTGAGACGAAACAGCTTAGATGCCGCAGCATCTCAATTGTGTTTAAGTCCAGACTTTGATGAGGCCAAAAGTAAAGGCTAGCTGGTTTGTTTCAGACCATTTTCCTGAAGTGTAAACCAGAAGTGCCTGGGCTCAAAGCCATGAAGTAATGGGCAGACACTCTTCTTCAGGATCTTATGCCAAAGAGCAGAATTCAAATCCAGGTTGAATTCAGGGGGAATGTTTTTTTTTTGTTTTGTTTTTTTCCACCCTGACTTTTACTTTATTCAAGAAGTAAAAGTATCACTAAGTCCTGAGGATTTTTTTTAAAAAAATCGGCCTTTTAAAATGTCAAGACTGCGAGTGTCATTTACTTTTACTCAAAATTGAAAGCAGAAATGCAGAAAAGGTTTTTATTTTTCTTGGCTTTGAGAAACCAAAAAGTGTATAGCTCTGACACGACATGAAGTCTCTTCTGAATACTTCGCCATGACGGAGTTGCGTGTTCATCCAGCCTCGGTTTGTTTGTACAGGTCCTTTTTTTTTTTTTTTTTGTATGACAGTCAATAATATTCAATAGCTCCCTGTCTGTCGAATGTGGCTCCCTGCTTCCCTTTCTGTGGCCAGATAACCTCCACCTGTCACTCCTCATCGTCTGCCTCTCCTCTCCCATTCCTCCAACTCTTTTCCCATCCATTCATCCTTCGCCGTTCTTATTCATCCAGAGTGATGGAGTTGGTCCGACTTACCGCCGGCTTTCAGTGGAGGTGAACGCACACACTTGTATGAGCCCGTACACACCGACTTGGCGCCTGCCACTCATTTACCTGACTGAATGCCTCCATTCTCTGGCTCCAAATTGACCATTGGCTGGACAGATGGACGGATGACCCACAGTGTTCCCGCGCTCTCCGCTTCCCTTTCTCCCACATAAACACCTTCAGTCACAGAAGCACACAATGACAGTGTGACCACAGGGCTACAAGAACACAAATATGTCTGCAGAATGTTTTATTTTCTCTGTAATTTACCTAAAAATAATTTGAACTACTTTGTATAAGTCATCATTTTCATCGGCATTTATTGAGTAACTATAAATGCCGATAAATGGCCGACTTCAGCACTTATCTCCTTACCGAAAACTTAATTGGCCCAACTGTGAAGACCAGTTTTATCACTGTATAATGAATCCTTGTGCATAGGCTCCCAGCGTCTAGGCTTCAACAACGTTGACAATCGCATGCATGCTCTTGGTGGGTGCCGTCGTCACACAAAGGTAGCATCAATCACACACAGAAATGATCTACAATCTTCACACCCCTAATTAAGAGCAAACAAACAGAACGCTACGCTCAGGCTTTCTGCTCAAACAGGTCAGCATGCATCGTTTATAATAATTATACAATAGATTTATCACAATACAGAGCTGTGAAAAAAAAAATAGACCACTGCACTGAACCCTATTGAAAACCTTATGGTTATTCCGCCAAATATTGATTTCTGAACTCTTAAAACATTGTTGTTTCTAAATGAACATGAACTTGTTTTGCTTTATTTGAGGTATGAATGCACTGCATCTTTTTTATTGTGACCATTCCTCATTTTCTGCAAATAGATACCAAGTTTTTGCTCAGAATTTCAGAGACATGTTGTCAGTAGTTTTTAGAATAAAAGAACAAAGTTCATTTTACTCAATCATATACCTATAAAGAGTAAAACCAGAGAAACAGTTTCAAGTGATCTCTTATTTTTTTCCGGAGCCCTAAAAAAATTCAGCCTTTCTTTGATATTTGATTTAAACACTATTTTATGGACATGACTGCTTTGGGATGTAGCAGCCAAAATGTGGTCAGGGTTCTGCATGGAGTTAAAATTTTCGTGGAACGCTGATGACAATGTCATGTACAGGTACGGAAACCTCCTTTGTGTTTCGGGAATTTCTGCAAAGGAAACATCCTGGTGCAGATGTAAAATTACTTTAATTTTGTTGTTCACAAGAAATCACTAGGGAAAAAAGTAACTACAACAGCATAAATGTGCGAATATTTGCCCGTTTTGGGAATTAGAGTACCGTGTTGCACATTGGTACGCCTTCACAGCAGAGAATCTCCTGGAAAAACTTCACCAAAAAAAAAAAAAAATCAACAAAAAAAAATCAGTCATTTTCTGTGCGTTTATGACAGATCGGGCCTCAATGCGGCATGTGTTGGATGATTCTCTGTATCAAGCATAACTGTGCCTCTTGTCAGGAGTCTACAAGGTAGATCTCTTCCATCTGAGGTTAATCCCACAGAAGGACAGGGGAAAGAGAGAGAGAAAAAGAGAGAGAGATCCCAAACCTGAATATTACTGCACCTCAAATCTCCTCTCAGTCAGACGCCACTACTCACATCTCACAACTTCACACAGAGGGCCTTGCATGACAAGATAAGTGGGAAAAGGTAAAGGGAGACAAACATGATCTGTCGCAGTACGCTGAATGGCAAATGCACACATGCATGCATAGTCCATATTTGGATAAAATCATACCCATGCAAAGGGACAACACACACATATACAGCATGAGCACACACAGGTACCTGTACCCACACTTAGCTTCAGACACACACTGGCAGCGGAGCTCATCTGTGTGCTATCTGCTCTCTTCTCTCTGCAGTAGGCAGATAAGTGCTATATCCTACCAGCGAGGAAGAAACGCCGTAGTGGATAGGTCTCGTACTTCCTCACTCAGTGTGTTGGTGTTCCTCGCAAAACCTTGTTTTAAGCAGCCGAAAGTGTTCAACTCCACAACTGAGAGTAAGCGTGGTATTTCTCTGAATGATAAATAGTTTTATTTGAAAATGTATCTTTGATCAGAGCCTTACATCACATTTTTACCTTTCATTATTTGTGCAATCAGATAAATAAACAACCCCAGAATGGAATCAGCCAATAATAATAATAATGATCTTGGCATTAGCCTTGTGGCTGGTTTTTAATGGTTCCACTTCACCTCTCTTTGGCTTCTGACTACATCAGTGGCATAGTTCTTGGACACCATTTTTTTTTTATTTCCAAGATTTTCTTTGTACGCTCTCTTGACTTGAAGTGACATTTTGTGGTTCAGAACTACTCTGAACCACAAAGCCACAGACGTGCAGGCTGCTGTGAAATCTGCGCGGTAATAAAAAACGAACGGTGATGCTTTATCCTCTAGAAAAGGGTGTTTTTTCTTTATTGTCTGACTTTTTATTTATCTTATTTATTTATCTTTTTCATTCATTTTATTTTTTATTTATCTCATTTATAGTTTTATTTTTTTCATTTGTCTTACATTTTTCCTTTGACACATTTTCCCCCTGTGTTATGTGCTGTGTGTGTGTCTCGGGTCCTCGTCCATCCCTTCGTTTGCTACCTCCCAGGATAAAACCCCTTCAGGTGAGACTGCCACCAGATCAGCTCCTGCCAAAACACAGAGGCTCCACTCCGTCACCATCCGCCCTCATTAGTCACTGGGGGTCGGAGGTGGCTGGCTGGAGCTGAGGAACAGGTAGGGAAAGCGAGGAAAGAAGGAATAGTTGACTCAAAAAGATATTCCAGCACCCAGAATTCAGACGACTCGGAACCAGTGGATGGGTCTCCATCGGTTCCGATACTTAGAGAATGCTCAGCCTACCTGTTGGATGGTTTCTGTGTTTTCTTATTGGATGATTTCACACTGGTGATACTAATCCAGTTCTGTCAGGGTGTTGGGTGTTTCCCATTTTACCTTGGGAACACCTCCTCTTTTAACACTTCTAACACCCTAACACGACTGACTCACACATACTTTACACTTTTTACCTGTCCTCCTTGAACCGCCCTTCAAATATATATATATTTTTTTATCCACTTCATGATTACACCATGTGGTTTTCCCATAGCAAAGCCTAAATCTTAACATTTATTGAGATTTGGAAGAAACCCTTGGATATTTGTTTGCATTTAGTGATATTTCCCTTTCCTATTAAAAACCACCTACTATTTTTAAATTGAACATATGACATATACGCTAACCTCAATCAAAGCATCTTTAGCAGAGTGTTGCAGTCACCAACAGAAACATTTTTTGAGGAAAAACAAACCTGGCAGGAAATGATCAAACATGGAGGCTTTTCACAATTTGTCCTGTTAAAACCACAAACTTCAATATGCTTTATGGAGATTTTTCAGGACAGACAAACAAAGGCCCAAAGGAAGGATGAATTGCGAAGCTGAAGGAAAACGATACTTGGTTTTCAAAGTTATTTGCAGGTAAAAGTACGGTTCCAAGAGCACGATTGAGACCAAACACAGCCAGATCTCCTCATCCTCAGCAACAAGCAGAGGTTGCCTAGTCAGCACAAACTGTTCATTAACCACACATCCATAAACGCAATAGAAAACGTCTTCAGGTGCAACTGAGACAAATAAAATAGATTTTTACCTTGTGTTTATGCACCACCCCAGTGGTAACCTGGGAAACTGAACATATAGAGACATTTCTGCAGAAAAATAATAATGGTATCATAAAAGTTGGTCAAATAAAAACTGCCCACATACTTATAGCATGTTTCTAAAAAGCATGAACATCAGAATTAGCATTTTTAAAAGCATTTCTCTCATTGGATAATGGAAGTCTTTATTTTTTCTTCTCTAATTACACAGCTATCCAACTGTTAATAACACAAAGATTAAGGGAATAATAATAATTCCTTATATTAAACTCGGCTTATATCTGCATGCCTAATTAAGCGGTCCTCATTAAAGTGGTTTGCAACTTATGGTCAAACCAAAACAAACCACACTCACACTCTTGACCTCTCCCACTAACAAGCTCATGATCCAGACAGCTTGCATGTTGACATTTGTGTATCAGAAACCCTAAGTGGCTTTGCACAAGTAATGCCCTTAGCAGATCAGACGGCTCTCCTATATGTCTGCCGCTGTGAGCTGCCTGTAGGCCTCTGATACAGAGCTGCTTGACCTCGGACAGAGAGGAAGCAGTTGCAACATTAACGCGGCTTTCTTGGAGACTCAGTTCGGAGCGTAATGTTTGGCGACGCAACACTGAAAACTCCCAGAGTTTCTGACTGTTTTATGACCCCAGGAGTGTCCCGGTGACTCTAATGTATCGATGTTGAATTTATTTTTATTTGTGTTTCACATCAAAAATGGAAAAAAAAAAAAAATAATAATAATAATAATAATAATAAGCACAAGTTTATTTACCTCCAGAAAACACAAAAATACCCTTTTCTAAAGATGTAATTATTGCATATAAGTGAATTTTCTTGAATAGGTTCTTGTCCTTATAAGGTCACATTAACTTGTTTCAACATGATTATAACTTTGTTTGCTGAAAGGCTTAGAGCTGCATGGTTGCAGCAGTTGATCTGGTGTTTTACCTGTGAGCGTGTTAACACTCACCTGTAACTGTGTGCGATGCCTCTAGGGTTCAAGCGGTGGTCAGTGGGTACAAGTGGTTGAAAAGTTCATGAAACCTTCCCTCCGACTCGGCCTCTTCGTGACCCAGATTAGCCTTAGCCGACGAGGTCAGGTGTATCCTTATAACAGGTTTTTCAAACTTAAACTCTGACAGCGTCACTCTCAACCGAAAACATTAAGAGTAGCGACTATAAATGCGTAAGTTGTCGTGGCAAATTCTCTGGTTTACCAACCTCTACCTTCCCTTTCCACAGAGATTTTTTGCCAGAATAGTTGCTTGTTGTTGTGAACGACTCAGACAAGAGAATATGTTGAAAGGACAATCACGTCAGATGAAACCGAAATCTAACTTTTTGTACATGTACAACAGCGTAGATGGGTAAACTATACGGGACTTTACCTTAAAAAAATCATCTTTGCAGTAACAGATGGTGGTGGCAGCATCATGCTGTGGGAATCCTTTGCTTCAAGATCTATATATGTAATGCAAAGTGAAGTAACACTTTATTTGAAGGGATGTGCATGAGACTGACATAAGATTGTTATAAACATGATGTAACACTTGTTGTAAACAAAGAAATCGTCATGAATGTTTGTGACTGTTGTCACAACGTGTCATTTGGTAAATAATGACATTTTTAATGCAAATGTCATTAAAAACTTGAACTTTTAATGCAAGTCTTAGTACAGCTTTGCATTAAAAATGTCATTATTTACCGAACGACACTTTGTGACAACAATCATAAACATTCATAAAGACTCCTTCATGTTCATGACAGTGCCATGTCACCCCTTCAAATAAAGTGTTACTGAAAAGTGATTCTGAAGAGAAATCCTTCACATCTCAACTGACTTAATACATTTTATTCTGCCTTTACACCCTGAAGGAAGCAAACTAGAAACAGCATAAAATCATATTGTAATTCATTTTAGTTTGCTATAGAAAAGCACAAGGGCACTGAGATCTTTCTTTTTTTTTTTAATGGCACATTAATCTAACATATCTGTTTTCGGTTTGAATTTCCAGCTTTAACACGTAGCATATCAGACGTCTTAGACAAACGCTGAGACAATGTAGGGATCTATTTCCATCCATTAGTAGGAGAGCTAATCCTTGGCACACCTTCATGTGTTTAGTGAGCTGTAGAGCTGTTGGTTCATCAGGAGGTCAGAGCCTGGAAACGGTTGAAAAGTTCAGGCATCGTTTTCTTTCTCTTTCCTGAACCCTGTCTAACCCAGATTAAACCTGGGTCGGGAAGGTCATGGTCGTTCACTCTGCACTCTTTGGATAAAGATAAGTCTCCAAATGGGAGAACATATTAAGAATGTTTTTTCTTTTTTAACGTTTCTGCAGCTCATGTCTGCAATTTCAACGGAAAACAACACTGCCTTTTAGGAGTCCTTGCATATAGTCGGAATAACAAAAACTATGTGTACATCCTCACCACCTCAAGGTGCTGTTCTTATTCAGCATGTTTTGCTATTTTTAAAAGGTGTAATAAGTTGCAAACAAATAGATAATGTCAATTAAGCAGAGTTGTGTCAATCATTTACTACAGTCTGCTTTGCAGCAGAGGTGGAAGCTGCAGTAGGTAACTTTTTACTATTTTTTTTTTTAAAAAAATTTGTTAAAACTGTCACTATATCATGACAGTAGATTATGAGACAGGTAATCTTTGGAAAAAATGGAGCTCATCTACCTCCTCACTGTGGTATTTGTAGCTGCAGAAACAACCAATCAGAGCTAGGAGGAGGGGCTCAGTGCTGTCAATCATCCTCATGCTTTTACCCTTCCCCTTGCTTTCTGTATGCTACAGCTGGTTCACCACAATAGAGCCTGTTGTGCATATGCAAGCTAGTTAACTTAGCCACCAATGGTGGAGGATAAACAATTTTCCAGTAACTTTCCTTCTCCACCATTAGCACATTGGGCAGCGCGTTCACTTGCATGATTGACAGTGTTGAGACCCTCATCTGGGCTCTGGTTGATTGTTTCTGGCAGAGCACAGTGACAACTCCTACAGAAAAAACAAACCCAAGTAAATCAAATAATTCATTAAAAAGTAAACGAATCAAAAGCAAGTAACTGCAGCCATATTTGCTTTGAGTAAACACCAAATTTCAAAATAAATGACTCATAGTATGACTGGGACTCAATAATATATATATGTGTGTGTGTGTGTGTGTGTGTGTGTGTGTGTGTGTGTGTGTGTGTGTGTGTTAAATCTAAGAAACTAGAATAAGTTTTAGTGGCTTTTAGAATTCATTTAAAGCTGACAGACCCAAAAAAACCCCTTAACCTTTCACTGAATAGATTTGAAACTGAATGGGCATTTAAATAACATTTGAACAGTAATATGTTATTTTCTCATGCTAAATACTCAGGTCACTGAAACAGGAAGCAGACGGAAAAACAGAGGGTAGACACAAATCTCATCTCTGCAAACAAAACGATGCATGCGGGTTAATAAATACAAACAGAGTCGGCTATCCCGCCTGGCAATCAGCTAGTCAATAAGTCAGAAAAGGGAGGCAATTGGAGATTTGCTCCCGTTATCTGCCATCAACCGGGCCCGGGAGAACACTGTTGGCCTCAATCACAAAGCAGAGGAGGATTGTCTTTGGGGCTGTTTATAATGCTGCTGTGTTCATGTGTTTTGATGAGCTGCGCTTTTTTTTTTTTTTTTTGCTCTTTTTGCCTGATCACAGAAACCAGGTAACGAAAAGAAAAAGAAGAAAAGTATTTCTTACAAAGTAATTTTACAGTTAGAATCGTTCTCCTTTAACTTTACACACTATTGCTCTCTTTTTTTTCTTTGTTGTTGTTTTGTTTGTTTGTTTGTTTCTTTATTTTATTTAAAGCCCAGTCTGTTCACAGATACAAGAATATCCTTGGAAGACGACCGTTGAGCGTCTGTCAGCTAAAAACGATGAGGGCCGATGAAAGTCGACGCATTAATGGAATAGAAAATAAGGAGAGACGAGAGGAGCGCTTTTTGACAGCGGGGGTGAGGGGTCAGATGTAATCAGCACCTCTGTAATTCTTCTCAGCAAGTCAATTCTCTGTTTGTTTGTTTTTAATATTCTCTCTCCTCCCATTCTCGGAGCATGTCTGCTGGAGATGGGAGGGAAGAGGGTTCAGGGATAAGGAGATGAGAAGCCGACTATCAGATGGCATATGATTGTGTGGTTAGCCTCCATACAGACCTTGTTTTTGTTTGGTCTGATTATTTTTAGGCTCAACTCCATGGAAAAAAGGTACATTTTTTAATCTTTGTGAACAAATTAGGGGAGAAAAGGGGTCAAATTGACGCCATTAGCAAAAAAAATAAGTAAATAAATAAATAAACAAACACTTATTTTCTGTTTCTTCCCTGCCCCTTCTAACCTCCCCTCTCCTGCCAATCACTTTGGCTGCCATAGCAGGGAGGAGAATCGCATTAACATGGAAATAACACATTAGGTATGCTTCAGTTTGTGTGTTTGCCATATGGCGCGTGCCACGTCTCAATCGACGCGGTCTGGTGTTTGCGAATTTTTGGTCATCTGTCTTCGGCGCGCGTGTGTGCGCGGGCCGGGCTGACCCAGACGAGTCGAGCAGCTTGTGATTTAAAACGGAACTGAATCCAAACGTTGCCATATGACCCTCATGCTCACAAGCGTCCCACTGAACCCCAACCAGCTTGTTCCCTCATTAAGCACAGCTGGCTTGTGAGGGAACGAGGGTCTGGTGCGGCGCGTCTGCTTGTCGAGCGGTCAGAAGGCGTTGTCGAGGACACGCCACACGGCCGGTAATTGGAAATGTCCCTCGGAACGCGTCCTTTCCCCTCCCGACCGAGGAGCTATAAACATGTAAATGAGAGCGCAGCTCACCTCGTTTTACCCACTTCCTCCTCTGTCTCCCTCCCACTTGCTACCTCCCTCCCATTCCATCACTCATCACTACAGCCGCGCGGCAATCAACGCGTGTGGGATAAACGCAACATATTGGCTGGCGGGGGGAGACGCAGGCTGAATGTGAAGGCAGGGTGCGCTGCGTGGTGATTAAGGCGTCTGATGGCGGGGACAGTGGTTGTTTTTGAAAGAAGCAGAGGTGACAACTAGCTGTTGGAAGTCAAGCAAACAGGAAAGCAGCTACAGATGCTGAGTTTGAATGAAAATTTGTAGTAATTCAATTGACCTATTCTTAAAGTCAAGGTAAAAGCTAATCCAAAAGTCAAGAAGATAAGAAACGTCTTAGGCTTTGTCAGGACGGTGAAGAACTGCAACAAGAAAATGGAGGCCAAGTCAAAAGTCTTGGGGACATTTTGGGAACAACTGACAAGGATTGGAGAAAAGGTTAAATGTCAAGGTTGGGGATCAGTTTCCGTGTGAATCTTGGTTTTTTTGTTCACAAGAAATAGGAAAATAGACCAATGGATAGTTGACTGTGTTGGGTTCATCTGCTGTAGAACCACAACAACAATAAAAGATCAGATCCCAGATACTAATAAGCTTCCTCTGTCGATAGTTGAGGTGCTTCATAATAAGTTAAGATGGATCTGACCAGTCAAAGATTATCTAACACACCCAGCCAAATTTGAGTTTCTGTGAACATCCACAGCAAAGGCTGCGACTAGTTGTTTTTTTTTTTACTTTGTTGTTGTGATTATGTTCCATTCTTGTATTTGTTAAAGTGATGCATAACTACACTTTGTAATTACACTAAAATCTTCCTTTTAAACAACCACAGCATAAATGTGACCAAGACTTTATTGCAGCTCTGAGATTAGAAAAAAAAAAAGGTTTGGTTTGTCCTGTCTGAAGGTTAGAGATAAACTGAATAACCTGGACAGTTCTGCAACAAAAACATTTGGCCAGTCCACTTTCTATGCTTTCTATTTTCCATCTCTCTGTTACTTAGCAGTCTTTCATTTAGCCAAGTAGTAAAGTCAGGCATCGTCTCAGTCAGTCTATACTCAGTCATTTATCTTCCTGCTCCTGTATAATAGGCTGTATTAGACTAAGTAGTGTTGTCTTGCGCAGGCAGCGGCGTTGCATTTGCACAGAAAAGCTTCCATCAGTATCCATACAACGGTAGCAATTGGTAGCATCTGGGGGGCCACAGAAAAGGTAATTTGAGCAAAAGAAAATGATACCTTGAGAGAAAAGGTAGATCGAACAGTGAAAGGGAGAAAGTAAAAAGAAAGAGGAGAAAAATACATGGTGATTTACGCAAAAGTCCAAATGACAGGGAATTGGCTACAGACACCTGGCTGTGTTATTATATCACCATCAACAACGGCCTGCTCCTCTGCCAGAGGGAAAGAAAAACAGAAATTGTAAAGAAAAAAAAAACAACTGAAAATCTTTGCAACACAAACAAAACCCGCCGAAACAACAAGTGTTATTTCTTTTTTTTATCTCCCCCGTCTTCTTTTGCTTCTTGCGGCGAGTGCGAGGCTATCAATTCATCCTCCCTGCGGCTTCTTTTTTTTTTTTTTTTTTTTAATGGCACCGTTGCTCGACTCTCGTTGTTGTTGTATTGTTTGTCGGCGTCCAGGCGGGGCCCGGCGGAGGAGTTGGTATCAAGACGAAGAAGGGACAATTTGATGGATGTTTGTTGATATCTAGACCACTATGGCTCTGATTGCCTAACATTAAACCAGCAATAACAGGCCAATCATCCCACTTACACCTCCACACGCCAAGCAGCCGAATTGGATCAAACTGGCTTATTCCCTCTGTCACTTTCTTACTCATCCTCTCTCTGTCTGCGTCTCTCTCCGTCTCCCAGTCGATTTCTTGCTCTTTTCTCCTCTCTCCTGACATGCTTATTAGCTGATATTGATCCAGGCCGGTCAATTGTCAGCTCCTCTCATCCGCACAGTATTGACGGCATAATCAGTTAGAGAGAGGAATGAAGGTAGAGACAGTGGGAGGGGAGGGAGGCTGAGGATGATAGGCAGATGAAATTTTTCTGTCAGTGGGTAAATTATTGGCTGCTAGCTTGTTGACCCACAAAACTCCTGGACAAACACAAATGCGCAAAATTACACACACAGCAACTTCATTTTTGGGCACATTTATATGTATTTCTGTAGATTTCACACGTCTACGTTCTGCAAAGTTGATCTCCAATGTCTGGATGTTTAACCTACAATCATATATGTATATATTTTTTTGTACCAGCTAAATCATTGCCACATTTGATGAAAATGTGTGTATCTGTGAGCTTAATTAGAAAGTAAAAGCTCACCTGATAAGTGGAGTGTCACATCACATATGCCACTTGTGCTTGTGACTGTACCATGGCCTGTTGGAGACTCCCCTGACTCCCGCTGCCTCACTGCCCAGCTTCAGGGCTCCGTCTCTGGGGGGAGTAGCAGCTGGCGTGGCCTCTCTGTCGCTGGAGGGCTGGGGTTCATCTCATATTCTCTCTCTCACACACACACACACACACACACACACACACACACACACACACACAGTTGTGTACGTCTCGCTCCGTACATTAAGGTTTAATCAGGCACTTAGCCGGGCATCTGTTACTGCTCTGTCCGCGCGGCGTGTTAAGGACCTGTCGCCGCCGGTTACAAGCCCAACAGATCCAGTGACTGAAGAGACCGCTGTCCCACTTACTGGTTAAAGTCCCAGCTCAGTCTGTTTGGTTTCAGAAATGTTGAACTCCTCTAGCTGGCCGCTAAATGAGAGCGAGTTTAACTGGTGCTAAGTCGAAATCGAAAGAATGAAGCGAGACACATCTGTTATGTTGGTTAGTGAGTTTGTGCAAGATGGTGCAAAGGAAAAATTGATTCACATTAGAGCCACGATATATTCAATCGCTGTCATCATTGCGATATTTATTTGTGCAATATCATAATCGCAAACCGCTGCTTCGATGTAAGTCAGTCTCATAAGGTTTGCGTTCATGCTCTGTATGTAATGGTGTATTTTCAAACCTTTCTCTGCTCTTGTTGGACAAACCTGATATACAATCAAAACAATAAATCCACATAAATTGTATAATATAGTCATTTACTAGACATTTCCAGTTTCAGTTCACTTAGGATTATCTTTTTTTCTATTTACTAAATGCATTTTTACAAATTTTTTTTAAATTTCTGTCTCCTGACTGGGAGCGATTTTACCTTATGCTGATGTCGTGGTTTTGTAAGCAACTGTTTAGGATTATAAACCACAATCAAACCTCAAAGCAGATGCACTACAGCAGCAGAGAAACCACACTGATGGTGTTAGATAAATGCATTGATATTGAGAATTCAGAATTGGGTGTCAACAGTTCACTTCACTCTGTGGTAAGATACCAGCTTATATTTTAAACTTAAGTAGCAGAGTAATTTTTCGGCTCTATAAACACATCAGCTTAGTTTTCGAAGTCGGTGTTTGCAGGTCAACGAGACAGCGTATATGAAGCCGTGCGAGGGACATAAGCCTGCATATGAATACTGTGAGTTATCGAGTGATCGATAGGCAGAGTTTCTTATCGTTTCCTTTTCCTCCATTGTCAGGCGGGCGGCCAGTCTCGGGCGGCCCTCAGTCCCGGACTTATCTTGACACCGGAGCAGCAATCACAGGCCGGGAGATTGAGCGCTGTTTTTTTTTTTTTGCGGCAGTGTGTTCGCCGCGACCCTGAGGCCAGGATGCAAACACAAGCGCATCCCTGCACGCTCCCGGACACGTCCACAGCCCCCCGCGCGCTCCGTCAACCACCCAGCCCTGTTTAAAATGAACGGATCCTATCTCGCCTTTCACCATTCACATCGCTTTCTTTCTCGCCACAACACGAAGCTTAATCTCAGTGTTGCTCTGTTTTTGCCTGATACAGGGCAACACCAATGCATTATTTATTCTCTATCTCATATTGTTTTGTTTTTTTTGTTGTTGTTGTTTTTTATTCAGAGCCTGTTTTGTTGGTCTTTTTCGTGCTTTTGTGGGATTCCTGTTTAGAAAATGTAGACCGGAGTTGTGAGTGTGTACAGCGTAGTGTGTGTTTACGTGCAAACTGAAGTTCACTTCCTACCTAAAGAGTAAACAGTCTCACCAGCAGAGCAGCGCCATCTGTAAGTACTGCTGGGGACTGAACACCAATGACTGACTGACAGCTGACATTGTCCCTGCCCCTGCTGGGAACAAATTGGTCATGCTGGATGATGATGGGGTGACTGGTGTGTTTCTTTGTCTGTGTCCGTGAATGTGTGTGTGTGTGCGCTGTTCTTCCATCCTGCGCATCCCTTTGACAGTTGGCTATTGTCAGTAGGCCTCTGTCAAAGATGTCATTTATCAACACTACACTCAGTCAAACCTTGATCATCGCTTTATGGGAGCGAGACGGAAGCAGCAAAGCACCAACAGAAAACTGTTTTCTGTCACATTGTGTGAAGATTTGAAGTCTCAAGAGCGTTTGTTGTTTATGATGGGGTGGCAAGCCTCACTTCTGTGGTTTTTCTGCATAGCATTCACATTAATGTTTCACATTAATGTTTTATAGTCACCGGCATCTTGAAGCTGCGTGGTTTTCCTCTTGTTCCCCACGTCGACGTTCAGCTCGGCTCGGCTCGGAAGATCCGTCTCAGTACCTCCTAACTTTTCTCCAAATGTTTTGATGTTTGTATAAAAAAGAAATGACTGACCGACATTGCAGCATGCTGCTTGGATTAATTAAAGCAGAGCTAACTGCGGTGCTATTGATCAAATCCTGTCACCTGATGAGCTGAATCAGAGAACCAAATGCAGATCACACTGGGCCAAATTTGTGTTAATGTGTTGGAGCGAAACATGTTTTTTTTTTTTTTTTTTTTTCAATCCAAAGTACTGGAAAGTGAACTTCCCCACTAGTTCTCAGATTCAATTTGCGTCAGCATTTTGATCTCTGGTCAGAAATGCAGAAAAGATTGAGAGATGGTGACGCCTTCAAGGCTTCATGAAGAGTACCAATAAATTAGACAGCTACAGTGAAGTCCTCCACAGACTTCGGCATATTTCACTTTGCTGAGTTCTGTGCGTAATCGAAATGGACAATTTTTTACGTCTGTGTACACATACTCGGTGTTGCTTGGTGTCAAACTGTTTTATAAGCAACACCGAGCTGAGAAAGTTGCCACAATCAGTCGCAAGAATGTGCAGCAGCCAGACGGTGGAGAAGAAACGGGGCAAAGGGCCCAACTATCTCATTAAACTTGCTAGTTTCCATTTGGATTGTGAGAAATGAAGGAATTTGTCACGAGAAATATATGCAGTTGATACTTTTAACAATGATACTGTCTGCTGATGGTGTGCACGGGGTCTGCACAATTCCCCAGATGGGCTATGAGTTCATAGCCCATACACACAATATGGGCTATGAACTCATACTCTGTGATTATGGGCTATGAACAATAGCCCATATTGTTCATAGCCCATATACCCGAGTATGTGGGAGCCTTAAGCTATAGGTGCAACACGTCTAGTCCTAAAAAGAATTTGAATATGGAAATCTTAGTTACTTAATCACTAATTAATGTTAGTTTATTCTGCAATGTACTAGAAAGTGATCTTAAGGCAAGAACTCACCAAATTGATTAGGGAATACTCTGTAAGTTTACGGCGTCTTCCAGACTGTGAACATGGATTCATCAATTATCAGTAATAGCTTTTCCGAGTGCGCTTAGATACATGCAGCCGATTATGTGCGATGTTTTGTCCCAAAAAGTACTTCATGATGGAAGAATGTTTTTCCCTCACTCAATTACTTGGCTACTTTGAAAGTGCAGAGCTGAACATTTTGCTTCAAGTAAGCAATTTCGATGACTGGAGACAGAGTTCTGCCATGGTACAATAGTGGACCAAGGGGCCACATCCATTATGTTCCAGCATGCCTGTGTGAGGGCTCCTTTGTCCTTTTGCACAATGGACACACTCAAAAGGGTGCACAAGCAACTTTTGAGGGATATTCTACCTCATCTTCTGGAGACATTTTTTTCTTCTTCTTTTTATGTCAATGTTCTGAATACGGACTTCTGATTGTGTGAGTGTTCATCGTTGTGATTTTTTTTTTCTTTCTATTTGACTTCTTGCTTGCAGAATCCTCAGTTCTAGGTCAAAGTTAGTGGCTCCCCATCGCCACAGTAAAGGCCCACCCCACTTGTACGTTTGAAAGGAGGCATTGCGGAAACGAGGAAATGACCTATGCTTATCTACACTACATGCTAGCTGTGCTCAAACAATCAGCATAGCATTAGTAGAGCCGCTGAATAGAGCCATCGTGGCTGCCTAACACTGGGGAGCCAGTGATCTGCCTATGGGCTTTATGGAAAGTGGAGGTCCTGCGGAGCTGGCAAGAGCCGGAGTGGAGGCCAAGAATGGGCGCTCGTAGAGAATCCTTTGACGTTCTCTGGCACAAACATCTCCTGCCTTTCATATCTGCTCGTCTCCTTTGTCGCTACATCTGTAATTTCTATGCATTCACGAATTATCACATTTAGGTGTTTTCCTCTTTAAGTTCAGCCCTGCTTTAATCTGCAGCAGGAAGAAGAGAGGCATACCTTGCCAGGGGAGACCTAGGGAAGGCTAAGCAGTCTTTCATTGTCCCCAGGGGTGGTGTCCATGGGTGCTCTTTGTCCAGAGCTTTCACTGTGATTAGACCATTTGAGTCGACAATTCACTTAAGACCTCCTTTCTTTCTCCTTCCTGCTCTGTTTTTCTCTCACAAGATGCTCTCCTCTTTCCACCCACTATCCCCTTACTCTCTCACACACTCTTTCAGGGTGTATTACCTGCTCATGTAATGCAGTTAAGCTCAGCCAGAAGCCTTTCCTCGCAATACCACTTAATTGCCCATGTGGCAGGTGAGGTGAATGCACGAGGGCCGGCGCAGGGCGGCGACCACAGATGGAGGCGGGGAGAGATGGAAGCCGAACAAGGAGAGGACGGGGGAGGTGAGCGAGCAAGAGCGAGGACGACAGACACGCTGCTGTTTCACTGTGTTGGTCGCAATCAGACTGTGATTGAGTGATTCATACAAATTAAGTAACAATTTAAAATCTGTGAGGGTTGGTGTTTTGTTTGAACTGCAAATATTGTTCAAGTTTCTACCGTCTAGCTCTTGGTTTGAGATAGAGGTAAGTAATCTGCAGGTTGTCTTCAAAACACACCAATCTGCCTTTATCTAAGCCACTCTTTCGCAGCTCTGGCTACATGTCCAGGGTTTTAGTCCTGGGAGAAGATGAACCTCCACCCCAATCTGGAGTCTTTTGCAGCCTCTTAACAGGTTTTCCTCCAAGATTGCCTCGTGTTTCGCTCCATCCGTATCCTCTTCTGCTCTAACAGCTTCCCTGTCACTGTTGAGGAAATGCCTACCCACAGCATGACGGTGTGTTCAGAATGACGTGCAGTGTTGTTTTTCCCCTCTACACACAACATTTTGCATTTATTTGAAAAAGTTAAGTCAGATGACCTTGTGGTACAGTGTAAATAGGACATCTTACAGGCTTTCTTCATTCCAGCTCTTCCATAATGACGAGATTTGTGAAATACATGCTACCTTGTTGACTGATTCTGAGCTGTAGAGCTCTGCAGATCCTCCAGAGTTACCTCAGGTGTCTTGGCCGCTTCTTCGAGTTCAGGTGGACGACCATATCTTGTTAGGCTCGCATTAATTCAGGATATTAATTTTTGAGATGTTCAAAGCTTAGTATATCGTTTTATAGCCCAACGTTGCTGCTGTTTTCTTGACTAGAACCCAAGGTTTGTATTGTAACGTGACAAAACGTGGAAAGTTTTACGAGGTACGAGTAGGGCTATGCACACCACTTTAGTTGGCAGAGGACAGGGGAAAATATAACACTACTACTAAGAAAAGAGGAAGGAGGGGACGAGGAAAGGGCAGAAGAAGGAGATGACATTGCTCCTGGGTTAGTGCTCCAAAATGGAGTGCTAAAATCATTTCAGCTCAGATAAAGCTCTGGCAGCGGCCCTCGGGATATCTGCTCTGCTCATCTGCCTCTCCAGTGAAACGGCTGCACACGGCCAGCCTCAGGGCGGCCCGCACTTCGCGCGTAAACTCGCTAAAGCTTATAAAGAAACAGATGCAAATAAACAGACTCTTAGCTTGAACGCAACACAGCACTGCTTTGCCACATGTGCAGACATCCACTGGCCTCTCAGAGCCAATTTGTTGCTCCGCAGTTTATTTCGGTTTAACCAGAAAAAGCAACGCCTGAGGGAAATTCTTCCACTTCTGAACCTTTAGAGTTAGCACTCTGCCACCACTACTCCACCTTCTTTCCATTTTTGCTCACACCCGTTAAAATCATTCATAGGATTTGATCAAAACTCACTAAATAATTTTCTTTTTTTAATCTTCTGGCATAAACTTTTTTGCTCGGATGTCTTCAGAACATCCCCATAGTAACCCTTGTCGTCTCAAATCTGGCTAAGAATATTTTACAGTCAGAATTATTCACCCGGTTTGACTTTGCTTCTCATTCTTGCCAAACAGGAACAACTTTCAGATTTAGGAGAGAATCAATAGAGAAGACAGATAAAAGGAAATACAAGTGTTCAGTTTAGACCCAATGACAAGGATAAGGGGTTGTACAAGGAGAAAG
>NW_006799979.1:2556788-2585186 GCF_000485575.1 Poecilia formosa | reverse complement strand
CATAATGCGCCATATCATCGACATGAACGCCGAATTTATCTTTAACTCTTAATGATTTTCTTAAATTGTTCCACAAACAACTTTAGTGCCTTAAAAATAAAAACACAAGTTTCCCATTGTAAAGTTATTGCCACCAACAGCCTGAATATGTCATAAAAATCCCAGAATGAATGTGGTGTTCATCAGCAGCGAAGGTAAACGTCTGACCGGCATTGTATTTCTGCAGGCAATGGTTCGTCTAATATTTACTGAAAGTTAACTGTGAGACAAAGAGTCCAACAAAACGGTGAACTCTGCAGCGATCGCTTGTTCAGTAAGGGAACTGAACAAATAAAACTCCCCGGTGCCTTTTATTTTTTTTATGACCTGTGTTACATCTGTGCATTGCAAATGCAAAGACAAATGAGCGAATGCACAAAGCAGTGTGGATCCTTACTCTTCCGTTTTCCCGAACCAATGAGATGCAGAACAAAAATACAGACCCTGTGTGGAAATATTGCTGTTTGCTCTTAGCGGATCAAAGCAAACTCCGGTTATTGTAAGTGAACTGCGAGACATCCTGCCAGAGCAAATTATACGTAAGCTCTCAATGCAGTCTAACAACCCACACGCGTACAGAGGTTAAAAACATCTGGTACCTGCTGAATTAAAACCAGACTGATTATAAATTCTGTTATTGTTAAAAGCGATTTGAAACGGCATAATTATTTGTACAAAATACATTTTAGGTATTTTTCTTTGGCCAGACTTCAGTAAAATCTCAGCACATTGCAAACAGTTCAAATAAATCCACACCTGACAGTCTGACCCTCACCGTCTTTTACAGCCAAAACAAATCTGCCTCTCTCAAATTTTACTCTTCACTCTTCACTTTGCTCCCTCTAATCTCTCCTTATTTCTTTCTGTCCTCTTTTTTTTATCTTTCTGCTCCTCCTCACTGAGATAGAAAAATCTGATTCTCATGTTTAAAGCATCAGTGCAGTCTCCGGGCAGATTTCTGAATCAACAAAATTCTCCTTTTCTCGCATGGTTCCCTCTTTGAGTGTTGTATCTTCGCTGCGTATACTCAACTTCCAGCCCCACTTTGTGAGCTTACGAATAATCAAAGTATATTCATCTGTTTTTTTTTTTTGTTTTGTTTTTTTTTTTTTACGAAAAATTACCCACATCGTGGTTTTATTGTACGGGTTTGAGAAATAATTTCTAAATCCTGTTCTGGTTAAACAAATTGGTGCATCAAAGAGGCCAAGCTCTGCTTTCTGAGCTCTGGAGCTTAATGAAAACATTGGAAAAAAAATGTTATGAAGTGAATAGTCACAGGTATTCCTGCTCAAATAAAGATGCACAGATAAACTGGTCAATCTTCAGCTTGACCAGCAAGTTAGAAATGTATATATTCCTTTTACTTTTTCTCCTTTCATAATTATTTGCATAATTAAAGTAAAGTACGCCGTTTCTTTAAGGCGACACCCTGTAATCTAACAAGCGTCCAACCTAATGGGCCAATCTGTGAGAGGAACTCTTGAAAGCTCGTTGGCCGGCTCGTCTTCTCACGTGTTTAAGTGTACAATCTTTGCTTTTTTGTCTCTTCCCATCTCTTCCCACACCTTGTTCTTCTTTCTCTCGTTTGAGTCTCCCTCCTCTCTGTATATGTGTTTTTCTGCCACTTCTCCTCTGTGTCCGTGCCTCAGGAACCCCTAACTTCCACCTTTTATTTTGCTTTGCTCAGACAACTCGCTCTGCGCCGAGAACGGTTGCGCACCAGATGTAATTTCATCAAGTGTGCACTCTCCTACTCTTATTTGTTGTCCCCGAGAAGTGCAGAGCGTGACGGGGATGGGTGTTGAAGGAAGCCGGCTGGTGAGTGATGCGGCGGCCGAGCTCGGTCCGTCTGCTTCGGCTGCAGCTGGGGTGCAGGCGGAGCGTCACTCACACAATTGAACCTGAACAAAAAGCACTCTGCGTTGTTGGTATTTACTATGACATAGCAAAAAACCTGAACTCAGCCCTGTTCCACTTTCAAGGTTGAACACCGCCTGGATTTGTTAGCAACGCAAGCTAGCAACAATGTTGTTGTCCGAATTTGTACTAATATTGTAGAAACAAGTTCACTAAACGGGTCGTATGACTCTGTTTGTGAAATGTCTTACGAAATACAAAATATCAGAAGTGTAAACTCTTATTCTGTACTGCAGCTAAGACTGCAGTTCAAATGCCAGGCATCCATTTCATAGTTTGGGGTTTTGATTGCACCACGTCAGTTTCTAGGGGCCTAAATGTTACAATTTTTAACTTTAAAAAAATTCAACTTTTGAGTGAAATTTGAACTCTTTTTCATTATTCAACCAATCGAGCAAAGCCAATTTACAAGACAGGAGTTGCTGAAATTTTTTTTTTAAAGAATTACTTCATATAGTCAGAAAGAAATGTGGTCATAAAGGACATAATGGCACAAAAGAAATCTGCAAGGATGTTGAAACTCGTTTCATTTAAAACCTTTGGAATAGCTTGATTTCAGTAAATTAAGAAAGAAAGAAGGAAAGAAAGTAAGAGAGAAATAAACGTAAAAAAAAAAAAAGTTTGATCAAATCTGATTTTGAGGGTGTACATGTAAAAGACATATGTTGAGAAAGTCTGAAATGTGAAACTGGAAATAAAACTAGAAGGTTTGCAGACCAGTAATCTCTTAACATTTTATAATAACTATGACTAGAACAATAAAGATGGTTGGATAAAAGAACAAGAAAGACTCAAACTCCTTTCAAATGAAATCGGTTTAGTGTTTGCTTCTTGTAAAGCAAACACTTCATTTGCAACAAAACAGAAAATAGTTCCTCTCGGTTTTATTAAGCAGATAAAACAATAAAACAAAGGAACTGTAATGACACAAAAGGATAATCCTCAAAGCAGCATGTTATTATTATTATTATAAATGGAAGCTGAGTAGCAGTCTAATGGTCCTGATTTGGCTGCTGCTAAGCCGCTACCTGATGTCAGCACTTCGACAAGCTGGGCTGAATCTTTGCTAATGTTCAGAGCAGAGACTCCGAAACACGTCAGGGCGCAGTGACACTCCAATGACCTCAGTTCCCGACACTATCGGAAACATGTTTTACGCCGCACAATGTGCAGCCTCAATATAGACACATTTCTGTGTTTAAAGGACTGTAAACACACTCAGACTTTGTGTTGGCGTGTCAATTGGTTGCTCTTGTTTAAAATACCCTGGGTTCTGCTCTTTAAGCTCACGTCGAAAGTAACAACAGCGCGATTAGATTCGGGAAGAGAGACGGAGAGAGAGAGAGACGTGCCGACAGGCAGGTAGAAAACTGATAACATGTGAAGCAGACATGTATTTTATCTCGTTGCTTTTCGAGCTTTATGACAGAAGCAGTCAGACGGAGAGACAGGCCGACGGAGAAACAAGCAGACAGTTACAGGGGCAGTTAGACAGGCAGTCAGCCCTGGCATTTGTAGCAGATAAGTAAGCTATCAGAGGAGGGGGATAAATAGCAGAGTAAAGATTGGTCCGAGCCCCCTCAGAGAGGTGTGGGGGGCCACGATGCAGGCGTGGTGGGCAGATAGCCCCCTGCTCTCATTATACTCTGCCTAATCCAAAACGATGTTTACTCAGAGAGAGAGAGAGGGAGAGAGAAGGGGCCACGCTTATCAAAGCCCCGCACAGTCCTGGGAGCGTGTGCGCGGGGGCCTGGCTGTGGGCGTGTGTGGGTGCGTGGAGGTGAGTGTGCGTTAAAATGAGCCTATTCCAATGGAAAAAAGGATCAGGAATGTCTCCAAGGCGGGCGCTGTTGGCTAGAATGTCGATGCTTATCACACGCTGCCGGGCTCTTCTGGTGAAAGGCGAAAAGGCTATCTGAACTGCTTATTCACAGCCTGTGTATTTACCATTTCAGCAAGGCAGAGTCATCGTTCTGTAATTGCTATTAATATTAACATGTTGCTGTTGGTAATTCAGGCTTTTGTGAGCCTTCACCTAATCTGATTTGCCGGGAGCTAAGGGTCTTTTAAACCTAAAAAAAATAATTTAGGCATTCTGATTTTGAAATGTTAAAAAAGAAAGAGAAAAAAAACATTGGTTATTATTTTTACTCTTCACCCTGTTGACTTTCAGCTTTTTTTTTTTGCATCACAACACTTGACTGCAGTTTGAGTCCACTTTATAGACTACATGGTATTCTCAAAAAAATAAAAACTAAACTAAACAAAACTCATTTGGAGGTTTTGGGTTTTTGCACTGATTGTCTGATGCATATCTAAATACTTCAGTTTTCTCTTTAAAAACAGAAAAACATCCTCAACAACAGATAAACATCTAGCCACAGGTACGGTTTGCCTGTCCAAAATACAAGTACATCTTAATAAATAACAATCTTGTACAAAATTCTGTTTTTTTTTTTCTTTACTTAAATCAACTTAAAAAGTCAAAATCATGTAGCAGGTGTGTACATAAACTGCATAAAAAGTCATGTAACATTTAGTTGTTACCACAATTTGTTGTCTTTGTTAATTGCCAGAATAATTAGAGTTAACATTTATATTTCTTTCTGTTAGAAAGTTGAATAAACCAAGATTAAAATGGATGGAGAAAGCTGAGATGGGATTTTTATGCTTTTGATGTGTTAATATCACAAAATTTGAGTTAAATTAAGGCAATTGTAAGGTGTGCTTGTTCAAATTTTGAAGCTAAATCCTTAGGTTTTTTTTTTGTTTGTTTTGTTTTTTTGAGAACTCCCTGCTGCAGTTTTATCGAAGCCCAAGTTGCTTTAATTGTAGCTTTCTGCTTCTCTTACCAGCAGTAAAAGCTTAAAGTGTCTCAGTCTTTGTGTAAAGAATCTATATGCCATCTTGAGTTTCATCTTCGGACCTGAATCGTATTTATACACCCAGTGTTCTGTGCTCTTTTCATTATATTCTCGAGATACATAATGCCTATTGGATTTCGGTTGTATAAATTTCATGACTTGCATCACTACTCAATATAAAGTCATGAGAGGGGATGAATAAGCTGCTGAAATCAGATCTTTTATTTTCTGTCTGTTGTGACTGAAGTGGATGAGCTTAACATAGTCATTTTCTGTATTTTTCGCATTTCGCCAAGAGGCCTTTGAAGGAACTTTTATTTCAACTAAATTAATGCAATCAGAAAATCAATCCAGTCACAACTTTGTGAGATGTAGCTATTCCTATTTAAGGAAAATTATGACGCTTTTGCACGGGAAGCGTGTTACCAAGAGTAGCTAAAGTCTGCATGTTTCATTTCATCAGTGTTTTATTTTACCACTGTAACAAAATATAGAAGCCTCCGGTAAAATTATTGCAACAATTTTACGTCTGCTCCCTTATTTAAGAAAGAAATATAGCCTGGTAACTTAAAAATGTCTTTCTTTAGCAAAGCATGATGAAGGATTTATTCTGTAGATTATCATTCTTTTATTGATTTTCACATGAACTTTTATTCATTCCACCCGTGCTGAAAACACACTTGCGGGCGCCGAGGTGGTCGTCTGAACTGTGTCTGGGCTGGCCGGGGTAATCCTGGCCTCCACTAAAGTAGCCGTGTGAGCGAACAGATTGTCAGTTGATCATGGCCAGCAGAGAGCCTTATCCCTTATTGGATCGGCCATGGAGGAGGCTTAGGAATTATCTGAGGCCTCACTTAATGTGAAGACGGATCACCACAAGAGAGCCACAGAGCCTGAAAACACGCTGGGCCCGAGGGGAGGGAGAGCAGCGAGGCTGTGTGTAACGTGGAGATGTGTGTTGGCCGCGTCACAAAGGTGTGTTGGTGTGTGCTCACAGCAACGCCACGGCCCACTTAACCCCATGTTGACATGTCTTGCCCATTTCCCCTCTTTGATATTTGTCTTATTTTTTTTTGCCATCTCGTCCTCTTCCTCGTCCTCTTCCTCTGTTGCTTTCTGACGTTCCCCTCATTCCAGCTACTCCTTTGCTTTTTGAAATGTTTTTCCTTTGTTTCACCTCTGCAGAGATGCAACAATTAGAATGTTGTCGCTGATTTCTGCTTTGACCAAAACTATAGGACAGGAAAATGTAAAACTGTGTTTTTTCTCTACCCTTCCTGCTCAGGGGTCACTTAGGAGCAGTTGGAGAAGTCAGTGTAAAACAGAGTTTTACTAATCACCTAAAATAAGTTATTACAAAGTTAATGTTACATTTTCTCTGATGTCTCCAGACTCTTAATATTTTCAAATGCAATTTGTTTTCTGACCAACAGAAATCAGAGTCTCAAAGGGACAAAGAGGGGAACTTCACCTGTACTTCAGCCTTCTTGTTTTCTGTTTTATGTTTTGCTCTCTCTCTCACTGTTTCACAGCCTAAATTAATGGCAGAACTGTCATAAAAATAATTTACTTTTTTTTTTTACCACTTTATAAACTTCCAGACCAAAGAGTGATGCTGTCAGATGGGTGTATATCTTTATGCATGAACTTTTGTTAAGTTCATACATAGGGAACTGAAAGTTTTTAAAACTTTCCTTATACACAGACAATATTCTACAATGCCCTCATCTTTATAGCTTTGTTTATTTTGACTTCAACATGTTTTTCCTCCATAAAGCATAGTCGATAGGATGAAGAAATCCAAACCGTTTATCCGAAACAAATAAGACCTGAGCCAAGTTTCTGGTGTTGAATCAACTGTTTGAATGGGACGCACCTCCATGAAAGAAAAAAAGGACTGAAATTAATTAAGGCCATTCATTTCAGAAACAGATGCAATGCTTTTCAGTTTGTCTAACTTTTCTTATTATAAAAGAACAACTGGCTTGCAAAAGCTAATATCTGAGCCTCATTAGATTTCATCGGCACTTCTTTGCTAAAAATTGAAACTATGCAATCAGTCTTGCTTTGTTTTAAATATAGACGTCGGGCTCTTTTTAATTAAGTTGTGGTACAGAGACCGGAGTAACAGCCTCACCTCAAGCACTTTTAGCTTAGCTTGGCTTAGCTAGTGAGATAGTGTAGTAGTGCCTGTCTGGATTCTCTGTTCAAGCACCTAAAATAGCCCTTTAGCCAAATCCTGCCCTGGTTTTAGTTACTTGTTTGTTTTTGTTTGTTTTTAAGGCTTTGGGATTCCCCAGAAAGATCAAGAAAAGGTGATTCAACTGAAGTACAGTTGGGTTTCTATGCTACTTTTTTTTTTATATCGCATAAGCCAAATGTGGTTATTGAGAAGGAAAAAAAAACCACTAAAGGGTGATGGATAATCTATCCAGTGCATCTGATTACTGACAGTTAGTGAAGCCAGATTAGTGTTGCATTAAGTCAAGATGGTACAAGAGGCCAGCTCCAGGTCACTGGGATCTGCAGGGATAACATTAAGAACAGTACAACTCAACAGTAGATTTAGTAGGTAGGGTTATGTTGTTGGAGCCAACAAATCTGGTTGGTCTCTTCCTTGTAAAACCCAAAGGCGAGGTGGGAATTTAACTATGTCGACTTTCAAATACACCGAAGTTAAGCATAGAATGTAAATAAATATAGATTTGTCACTGGAATTTGTTTGACAGGTGAAACAATGAGGATTTTAGCCTTACAAACCACAGCTAGAACTCATGTTACTGGGTCGAGTTTGCTCACAAACGGCTTTTCAGCAATGCTCACACATTTTCTACGAGTCTGAGGTCAGGGTTTTGTGCTGACCACTCCAACTCATTGACTTTGTTGCCCTGAGAATACCTCGTAATTTACTTGACGGCACTATAAGGCTCGTTGAGATCCAATCAAAGCTATAGCTTCCCGACCGATGCCTTAAGATTTAGATTTTTTTTTCTCATGATGTTATGTATTTTCTGAAGTGCACCAGTCCCTCAAGCAGCAAAACATTGTAACAGTCTAACCCTGTCCCTCTGAACTGTGCAGGGTTGGTCATAACGTCGTGAGCAGTGATCGTTATGACCGAACACTGTCTCCAAAAATGCATGTTGTTGTCTCTGAGCGCATTTGCAAACTGCAATCTAAGCTATCGACGTAACTTTCAGAGCAAATTGCTCATTCTTTGGTGAATGGTCTTTTTCACTGTGCATAATGACACTAACAAACTGTTACTAGTTTTATAAGGGCTTTTGATTTTGTTGCAGAGGCTGAGATGCATGTTACGCAACAAAACGCATTAATTTCTATAACATTGCATGAGATTGCATGGTTGACACGAGGTGGCTCCTGAGACTAATAACGATATTGACCAGAGACTCACACACATCCACAGAAACACGAAACTATTCCCTCTCCTTCATCAGGTAATTGAAGGTGAGAAATAATTTCATTATCCTCAGAAAGAGTAATCTGCTCTCTGTTCTTGATCCCTTCATTTCCTACAGTGCTTCTCGACCTAGGAGGCTCTCGCTGTCTGACACACACGCACACACGCACGCACACACACACACACACACAAACTCATGAACCACATACCTGTTCCACATGCAGCCACACTCTGATACTCATGGCACACACCTATTTTTATCACCCTGGACTATTAATGTTATTGGAGATGTGGATTAACCATCAGGTACAAAGATGCTTTACAAAGCCCTATTACTTTGAGTTGTCTTGCTCTCACACGCATGCATGTGTTTACGCACTTTCTCTCTGTCTCACACACACACATGCTTGTGTAAAGAGAAGGCGACCTGGGAGTACGGTCAGGATTCAGAGAGCAGAAACAAGCCTTTAACAGATTATCCAGTGTGGCTTGCTTTCTTTTGTCGTCACACGAGAACCAAAGATGGTCTCGCTGTTTCTCATCAGCATGAGCAGAGATAACAGAGCGGTAACGTTTGTGTCTCGTTTTCTTCAGCAGCAGTAAAATCTTAAGAAAAACCTTCATGTTGTCTTCTGCCTCTGCCGCTGAGCGGTGGATTAGACCCGGTTTTACGTTGCATTACCACCCTCTACTGTTCGTCTGGCCTAGATGTTAGGGGGGAGACCCTTCATGTCAAGAGTCGTGTGCTGACATGCAGGGGAGGAGCTGAACTGTCATTTCCCAGGCCAGAATCGTCTGTTCAGATGCAATTATACTACATGCGAGCACATAATCAGGAGAGAATGGGTCAAAGTTCAAGTCGCATGACACTGAGGAGTTTTGGGCACCAAACAATATGGAGGATATTTGTGAGCAACAGATATTTTGCAGCGTCACAGTTTTTTATTTATGTTTTTTTTTAAACTATTATTACATGTAATTGAAGCTTCAATAGAATCACCGAAACTGATAAAATACATTTACAGTTACATTCATAGCATTTTTTTTTTCATTTTATTCTCTCATGTAAAGTGACTAAAAGAGGTGGTTTGTGATTGAGGCATCAAACGGTGGTATAATAGTAATACACATTGCATGTTTATTGGTTGATTTTAGTGAAAATTAAAACAAGATATTAATGCTTTTTAAATAATCTGTAAAGCTGCTGTGTGTAACTTTTATAAAAAAATGTTTTTTTTTACATATTTCTGTAAACTCATTATGTTATGACAGATAATCTGTGAAAAAGTCAAGTTGTGCAGAAATGCACCGCTCCCGCTCAGAAACGACCGACCAACGAGAGCCAGGAGGAGGGTCTTAGTGCTGTCAATCAACCTCATGTATGAACTGTGTGTATGAAATGTGCTAATGGCAGAGGAACAACTTACTGTAACAGTAACAACTGTTTATCTGTGTCATCAGTGACCATGCTAACTAGCCTTAGCATTCATGGCAGACTCCATTGTGAGGGAATAAATGTAAGGGGGATGAAGTGAGCAGCACATAAACAAACATGATTGATAGCGCTAAGACCCTAGTAGCATCTTAGCACTAAAACAAACATGATATCAATCATGTTTGTTTATGCGATGCTCACTTCATCCCCTTGCTTTGATTGGTTGTTTCTGACCGGAGGAGGCAGAGAAACTTCATTTATTTTTATTTTGTTTTTTGTTTGTTTTCAGTCTTATTTGTCTTATATTGTTGCTCTCACATAGTGACAGTTTTCACAAATATGTAAAAAAACGCATTTTCCATAAAAGTCACATTAAAGGTAACTACATCCTTTAAGGGTACTGAACTGTTTTCTGTTTGTTCAGATCTTATCCAGCTTTCTTCTGTTATATATAACTATAGTAGATGAGTCAAATAAAAAAAAAAAGCAGCACATTTTTGGTTTCAGTGTGTACATTTTGTTTTGCTTAATGCCTCACTGCAGCTGCTACAAAAAATACTGCTGCTGTCATATGAGCTGTTTCCAAGCGCCAGTATTTCCAGATCCTAAAAACACCTTTGTAAGCTATTAGTAACTCAGTTCAGATCCGTTAAACTGTATTGTCCCTGAAAGGCAGTTTGCTGGCCACTCAACAGGTACAAAAAGTAACAACAACCTCGTCAACAACAATCTTTCAGCTCAGAAAAGGAGGCTGAGTGAAGTCCTCGCCATGCTGCACTTTATCAGTCTGACAGCAGCGGCAAAGAAAGATTTCCTCAGTCTGTCGGTTTTACGGAGTTTAATCCTGTATCTCTGTCTTGATGGCAAAAGTTGAAACTCAGCCCATAGTGGGTGGCAGGGATTGGCTGTAATAATCTCAGCTTTCTTTAACAATCTATTATTATAGAGGTCAGGAGGGATGCCAGGGGTTTACTGCATTCTTTAACTTTGCAAGTAGATGAGAGGTCAGGTGGAATAGTGAAAAAAAATTAAAAAAAATTAGCCCGCTTATAGATCTGTTCTGTTATTGATCAGCAGATTTTAACATCAGACACAGATAACACGAGTAGACACAAAACTACATATTACAAGTTTCATTTGTTTTATTTATTTAAAAATGTAGTTTGCCCTATTTGAGAAACTAATCCTATCCTAAACATGAGAAATGCCAAGCTTTTCAGCAACATCTGACATTAAAGGCTTTCGGTAAATTAAAATGATTCTGTGGAGGGTCTTATTTCTTTGCAGAATGATTTTGAAGGGTTCTTGAGTGCAAATGTAACAGGTAATGGCCTAGTCAAAGTCCAATGCCAAGTTCTAAAGTTGTATTTTTTGTTCTTTTTTGTTTTGTCTTTAAATAATTCAGAGGTGGGCTTGCCCTGTTTTGGATCATTCCTCTGCCACATAAACCAAGTGTGTTTGATCTAAAGACTGATGGTCAGACATTCTTAGGATTTTCAGGTCGAAAGTGAATTTCTTGCTCCCATCTGTTGTAGAGCAGAGCAGCAAACCAAACCTCCACCATGTTTGACTGTAGGTATGATGTTCTGTTGCTGAAATGGTAGATATAATAAAAACAGAAACCTTAAAAAAAAAAGTTCCAGTTTTGACCCATCACTCTAAAGAATATTGTTGTGTGCATGCATGTGTTCAGCACTAGCGGGAGAAATTGCTTTTGGTCTTTTGCCAAAGACAAAGAAAAACCCTGCAATAGCTAACGTTGAAAGCCACTCCAATTTTAGTTACATTTGGTGGAGAAGGAAGTTGTGCTCAGAGTCTTCTTCTGAGGTTTCCATGTTGTTTCATTCAGCGGTTCATGATGCGGCGCCACCACAGGTGAGCGGGCTAACTGGTCGCTCAAAGGGTTTGGTACGTTTGAACCACAGCAGCTGAAAATAAAACAAAAAAATGTTTTGCAACTTTGGTCTCCAATAAAAAAAAAATCAAATCTCTCAGGTATGGAAACACCCTTAGCCTACTTCATGTTGTCAGACAGGTTCCACTTGAGTTTGTTTTCCAAATCTACAGGATTCGGTTTGACGGTAAGAACCATCCCAAAAATTTAGCTTTAATCAAAGTTGATTCATTATAGGGCCTCGTTAGTTTGGATCGCAAACAAATGAGAACTGAGTTTAGTATTTACTGTTCTGATGATCTGAAAAGCTCAAGTGACAGGAAGTAAGTAAAGTAATCTTTAGCAGCACCGCAGAACTTACGAAATGATACTCAGAACCTGCGTTTGTGGGTTTGGAGACACGGATAGTGAAGGGAATCCTGGAGTTGTAAATGGACACCATTACATTACATCGGCGGACAAAAAAATGCTGCATAAAAGCAAAACATCTGCTGTGTATTTACAGCAAATAACCCAAATGTAGATGAGCTTTGCTCTTGGTGAACCACAGAACTGCTAGACTGACGCCACGATGTGAAGTTTTCCATGTCTTGTGACAAAACTCCTTTCTGAGGACAAATGAGAAGATGAAATTTAAAATGTCACTTTGGTTCATGTCTTGACACTATTTACCACTTCAGTACTGTGTGTGAGTGTGTGTGTGAGTGTGTGTGTATGCTGTCACACCACGCTTTAAAGAGTTTTTTTTTTTTAATGGGGAAGAGGAATATTTGGACATTTTATCAATAGGCATTATTAAATCCTGCTTGCTTGAGCTAATCTTGGCGGACCGGAGCGAGGGCACCGGGAGAGTTAGTGAAAGAGTGAATAGGAGAGAAGGAGAGAGCAGGGATGTCTGCCCCATGAGGTGATGAGAGACCGTCTGTAAGCCGCTTATTATATCGACTACCACCTTTTCTTTCTCCTCCACCAGCCTCTCCCTCGTTCTCTCCCCCTTTACCTCGCTCATTTTCCTCTGTTTCCTTCGCTCGCCTTTTTGCTTTATCCAACTTATTCTATATCCTCTCAGTCTTTCTCCTTTTTCAAAAACTTAACTGTGCAAACACACACACACACACACGCCCACGCACCCACGCACACATACACACAGAGAGAGAGAGAATCGCGGGCGCACACACTTTTACGCGGCAGGCAGGGCCAAGGCGAACCTTCTTGTTCAAAGCCAGAAGCTGAAGTTTTATTCAAATGAATGTTTACTTCTTTCGCTGCCAAGATGTGCGTATTTGTCTCCGGTTGTGCATGTGTGTGCAATAAAAAGCGAGGGAGAAATAGTTTGGATTGAGTGTGTGCGGGCGCGCGCGCTCGTTTCAGTGTGTGTTACACGCACGGCAGAAGGAGAAGGGCTGACTGTAGGTGATAAGCCAGGCAGGCCTGCACACTGTGATTATCACACACTGGACGCCCTGTCTCACACACACACACACACGCGCTCACTCCTACACACTTGCATACACAATGGCCAACGAGGGAGTGTGTTGCAGGGATTTAGGAGGGACGGACGGAGAGACAGACGAGCAGACAGAGAAAGAAGCCTTGGATCACAGGCAAGGTGGAAGCCACAACAGAAGCAAATGAACACAGACTGGGAAAATCACAATGCCTCCCTTTATGTTGGCCATTGTGTTTTCCTGGGTGTTATATCAATGCCGATGTGCTGTGATGTCGCGACACACGGGGATCCAAGTGTGTGTCTTCACACCAGAGATGCTTCGTTTGTGTCGCGGGGATATGACATCTGTCGGGCATTTTAATTGACTGATTTCCTTTTCCCGCTGTCTTTGATGCAGGTGTGTGGCCTTCTGAGGAGGTGATGGCACATTACTGTCTGCAGAAGCGGCACTCGTTCAAGTGAGTTTTCACTGTTTTGTTTTGTTTTGTGTTTTTTCTCTCTCTCTTTTTTTTTTTCTGCTGACGTTTTCATGTTTCAGCGGTTCAAAGTCATTGTCTGAGATGCGGGAGAAAGTGGCCACAGTTCTCTCTCTGGCCTGTTTTTAAAGCTTTAGGAGTTACAAAGTGTTACCCCACCCCCACCTGTTGCCAGTGGGGAAGGCTGCTACACACTTTGCCCTTGGTTACAAGTGACACACATTTTGCTGTTTGGAAATATTTTCACATGCGAAATAATAAATGAACCTGCAGACTATGAAAAGTAAACCAATTAAACCCGCATTTCATAACTTTTAGTTGTTTTTCCTAAATATTTTGTTAAAACTGTGACAGTTTTAACAAAGTGTCAAAAATGAAGCTCCTCTGCATCCGCTCTGTGGTCCTACTGCCATCTCCAAAAATCCACCGCTTAGTCAGAAACCGCCAGTCAGAGCCAAGAGGAGGGGCTTAGTGTTGTCAATCAAGCTTGTGCACACACTGCTCATGATTGCTAGTTTGCTCTAGCCATGGTAATGTTGAAAAACAAAACAAAACAAGAAATTACTGTTAAAGAAAAACTGTTTATCCACTGTCAGTGGTGGTCATGCTAACTAGCCTGTGCACAGTCTGACGTGGGGAAGCAACAGACCTGGCAACCCGTATACTGAGGCGATTAGTCCTGAATGCAGCCATTAGATTTTGAGACTCTTGCTGCAGGTTTTTCCCTCTTCCGTTTCTCAGCGTGTCCTGACTGGTTCCCATGAATAAAGGCGACTATTGTGACACATTTTTTTTTTTATTTATTTATGTTTTTAAACAGATTCATCAATCACTAATGTAAGTCCATCAATTACACTAGTTTTCTCTGGCTGTGCTGCCTCTCCCCCAGCCATCACTGGACTGGTGGTCAGCTGGCTGAAGGCTTATTTACAAAAGAAACCCATTTACCCATTTGGACACATTTCTAGTCACTAATAGCTAAACCTACAGACTATAAAGAAACGTGAAAAGGTTTTTTGCCTTTCTTTCCAATTCATTAATTCCGTGTTTTTATTTATTTATTCTTAAAGAAGTGAAGATACTCACATTATAACATTCTGCATAATATTGTTACATCCTGAATGATTGGAAGAGTAGGCAGGACTCTGTGGTTCTGGACCAAAGTGGTTCAGGTTTTATGTGAAAGGTCAGAACTGCTTTGTGTCACTTGGTCAACATAAACCCATGTTGGGTTCCTGAAGGCTCTGTTCTCGGGCCACTTCTCAATTCACGGACTATTCCTGTCAGGTACTGCAAAGTACAAACGCTTTGTATTTATCTGCTTGCTTCTTTTAAATCATGAGTATAAACATTACTGTCTCCTGCAGTTTTCCCCAAAATATTACTCTATTCACGTTGCACCTTTATCTGCTCAAATTGGCCTTTTTTAAGGTTATTTTTCTTTTAATTTGAATTTTCTTTTGCTTCAATGTGTCTTATCTCTGTTTCTCTGTTTTTCTGCACAGAAACTTTGAATTTCACTTTGTGTGAAAGGAGCAACACCAACATTTTCTCTGCATTGTCTTTAGCAGTACAAACAACTGTGCTGCTAAACAATCATGTTTTGCATTCTTCTGCTACAAAACCATAATGTTATCATAATACGAGAATCTCACACCTACTCAGAAGATGCTTGCTCATGAAGATTCTCTATAAATTGTAGGGTAAAACAAACAAACAAACAAACAAAAAAAACGCTGCTTTTTATCTTTCGCAAACATTTACCACTTTGACACCAGAGCATTTTTTTTTCTCTTCCTTTTCTGCGCCTTCTGCTCTTTTCCCCGTCTTGTTGTCTGCCGTGCATCAGGGCTGCCCTGTGGCACACGGCTGAAAAGCACCCGGGCACTTTTGATTTCCACTCAAGGTGGAACGTCACCCTTTGATTTCCTGTTTTAACATTCAAGAGGCGGGAGGCGAGGAGGAGAGGGGTTATTGATCAGAGCGGTGTAGTGAAGGTCAGCAGGAAAGGGAGGAGGAAGGGAGGGATGGAGCGGGTGGTGGGGGGGGATGAAAGAGGACAGGGGCAGAGATGGAGGGGCAGGGGAGATGAAAGGAGGAGGAGGATGAGGAGAGGGGTTGAGTGAGCAGACAAGCTGCAGGACTTTGTGTGTGTGTGTGTGTGTGTGTGTGTGTGTGTGTGTGTGTTGCTCCTCAGATATCCTGCTGATTGAGCTTGTGCTTCTCAGTGTTCAGCATTCAGCTTTCAAGTTGATGGTTGAATTGATATTTCTTACCCCGCTGTGTTTAGTGTTTGTGTATCTGCCCGGGCTCGTAGCGTAGCGCGTCGGAGTGTCTCTCCATATCTGCTCAGATCTACTGTACAGCACGTGCGTGTTAGTACTAAACTGCTGTTTTCTTTTCTTTCTTTTTTTTTGCCTCACTAAAGTAAATCTCACCCCGACTCGCCTCTCTTTCTCCTCCTCTCTGTCTCCCAGGGGTGCAGTGTGTGAGTTAGGAGGAGGTATGACTTGCCTTGGTGGGCTCATGGTAAGTGAGACACACACGCACACGCACGCACAAAAGCAGCAGACTTCTGCAAGGAAAAGTGTCTCGGCTTCTCTAATAAAACTAATCATCGCCAATCAATATACGCACAGCATGAGCACGCAGTGTCCTTATCTATTCAGGCTCCGTCATTCACTTCCTGCGCGCTGGAATGCGAGTTTAGATTTGCGAGCCTTCAGGGGGAATTTGCATGCAAACACTTTACTCACAGCAGTTTAATAAAGCGACTCATTTGTGTTCAGGGTTTACCGCCAGATTCACTGAGCAGATTATGCCTGAGTGTTTCTCCTGATTGGTTGGTTTTGTTTTTTTGTTTTTTTCCCCCTGGAGTCTGCGTCGAGAACAGTTAGTCGTTTCTAACATTAAATGGCTTAAAAGAGAAAAGTGTGCTGGAAAGAATTTGTGTTTAGAAGAAGAAGAAAAAATGACTTTCTAAAGTGCCACATCAAAAGTGTGTAAAAAAAAAAAAAAAATCCTGTTTGCAATAAATGCAGCCAGAGTCTTCCTGTCCAGCTACAGTGGGAGGTTTTCCAGCAGTGTTGAGGAAATATTAGGACAGCCCACTCAATATTGAGAAATGTTCAGATTTTATATATCAATAAAGCTTGTTTTAATTGTTAAACATAAGATATAAACTTAAACTACGTTATCTAACTGGAAAAGGTTTGGACACCTTACCTCTGTATATGTAACCAAGGTTATCCACCTTGGTTACATATCAT
This sequence comes from Poecilia formosa, assembly GCF_000485575.1. NCBI lineage: Eukaryota > Metazoa > Chordata > Actinopteri > Cyprinodontiformes > Poeciliidae > Poecilia > Poecilia formosa. Next base: position 2,568,418 of record NW_006799979.1, on the reverse strand, counting down.
CAGTCTGAGGCAGGTTTGCCCCTCTCCTCTCTGCACCTCTGATCTATTTGAGGTGTTTCTTGCTTGTTCAGCCTGTATTAAGTCACATAAAGATCAAGATCTGGGATTTGTCCTAAAAGTTCCAGTTCAGCTTCAGCTTGAAGTTTTTTTTTTTGTTTGTTTTGTTTTTTTTACAGTTTCTTTGACATTTCAAATACAAATACACAGTAGAAGAATTGGTTCTGATTCTGTAAAGCATCCCCAAACCATGACACTTCCACCTCCACGTTTCACAATTAATGTTAGGTTGTGTTTTTTTATTGGTTTGTTTATTTTTAGCTGCGTTGTTGTCCTTTGCTCTGATGGCCAAACAATTTGTTCTTAGACTCATTTGTCCAAGGAAAACTAGTCTAGAAACTTTAGTCTGTCCTTAATGAGCAGTGGGTTCTTCCCAGCCTCTTTTTGATTGTACATTTCACACACTTTCATGTATTAACAACAGCAAGAACCTGCTTGCAATGACAGTTAAGTTTTCGGGAACTACTTTTAGCATCAGACCTGAGCTCATTGCCAGTCGTTTTGTCCGCTTGGGGACTGTCTGATTTTTAATTTTTTAAAATCCCCCTTAAATCTCACAGACCCAAAGCTGCCACAATCTTGTTTCTTAGAGGTTTTAGACGCTATTTCAATCTTCACACTCGCTTTAACAGAGGAGAACCAAACTAGTTGTCTGAGTGATGAAGTTGTCATTTATTCCACTCCAAAATGAGCATTTTCTTTTATTTTACAAAACAAATTAAAGATATTTTTTAAATTGTTGATTTACATCACTTGAATTGTGTGTTTAAAAATGTCCTAGGGTGTCTTAATCTATTTTATGTCTGCAGATAAAGATTCCTGTGATTGACAAAATTATTTAGCATAAAATGTAATCAAAAATATGCAAACAAGCATCCGCTTTGTCACAAAAGTAGTGAAACTTCAATAAGCCGTCGAGTATTTGGATGCCTAATACACTCCTCCACACACATGTGGAGACACCCTGCAGTCTGTCAGCTATAGGGCTTATTAGTCAGAGTCTTCTGGGGCCCTCCATATAGCAGGCTTCAGTGTCCCATCGATCTGTTAGATGCCAATGAGTGTGTGTGTATGTGTGTGTGTGTGTGTGTAAAACGCTGAGTTTTATCTCCTAGCGGTCAATACACCGTGTTTTGACATTGGTGGTCTGAGATGGGATCCTTCCTTCACACCTCTTCCCTCCTTCATCCGTCACTGACACCACTCTCCCCGCATTTTCTTGTTTTGTTTTTTTTGTTTGTTTTTTTTGTGAAGGTATGATGCTAAATATTGTTGAGTGTTTGACCATTAATTCTCAGTAAAAATCAGCATGAAGATGTGATGAAACTATCGTTTTCTGAAAGTCGGAGGGTCAACCCACTAAACGCTTTTTTGAGCATTCTTAAACACGTTGTTGCCTTTCCAATGCACTTCTCATCTCTGAAAAAAAATTTATGAATCCAGATTTTTTTAAAATTGTGGGTTTCTCAAGAGATTAGCAGTGGTTAATATAATTTCTGCAGACTTTAGTTTGAATCATCCTGGTGCAGTCTGAGTCTGAATGGATTTTTGTTTATATAAAACAACTCAAACTGTTGAAATAAGTGCTAATTTATGGATGTATTATTTAATTTTTTTGACTTCCCAAAAAAAAGGGCATTGTTCTTTGAATTAATTGACTTAATCTTTAATTTATTTCCATTCGGTCTGAAACTGAAACCCGTAAAACTGACACGTCGACTCTTAGAGCCGGACTGTTTTCGCATCGTGTCGACATTAGGAATGATTACTTAATGTTCGAAGAAATATTTGCTGTAGCTTTACATAATCGGCTTGGCAGATTATTTGTGTTTGGTTAGTAAAGTCATTATTCTCACAGATTTGTGACTGCTTACTAGCTGAGCGTGCAGATTGATGCTCCTGTGTCGACCAGCTGGACTCCCGTTCCTTCAGCTGTGTGCTCTGGTGGAGCCTGAAGGTGTCGTCCCGTTATTTCAGCAGATGGCGAGCAGCCCCGCACCTCACTCAGTGACCCCCTTCAAACGCCCCTCAGGGTTTCAACATGTGTGTCTGTATGTTCACTTCTGCAGACAAATGCATGCATGATGGTTCCAGAGCAGGTTGTGCCGTTTTATTTATACTGATTTCGCCCATCCAGATGTGGAGACAGGATGTATCGCAGTAACACAATCTCAAACTGAATTTTTATTTATTTTTATTTTTTTTTAAAGAAATCTAACTTTCTTTTCAGCATTCAATAAGGGGGGAAAGTAAGGTTTTTTAAGAAAACCAGTGTTGGCACAGCTTGCAATGTGTGAATAAAATAAATTATATTAGACTAATATAATGCTTTATTAGGGCACTCAAAGATGCCTTTCAATGAAATCAGTCATTTCCAGGCAGGCCGAAGGTGACAAGCTGCAGAACTGTTGCGCGTGGCATCATGGCCTCTTTAGGATGACAAGTTGCTCAAAATAAAAATCTGTTCACTTTTAGCTAGAAAGCTGAAAATTGGATATCCATGAGTTGCAGAAATGGTTTATATTTGGTTCAAACACAAAAATCCTTTTTTTTTTTTTGCTCACAACCATCACAGTTCCCAAACCTAAACCCAGTGGAGGGCCTGTAGGGTGAGCTGCAGAGAGCGTTAGGAGACCCCAGGACTGACTCTGACTCTAAGGTTATAATGGCCGGTTATGTAATACCTGCCAGTGACTCATTCATTTTGGCTAATCAGGCAATAAAATGCCAATAATCAGTTGACGAATTTGACCCAATAACCCAGTTGACTTCATTTAAATAATTTTTTTTTTATTAGATTTTAGTGTAGCATTGAAAATAAAAGACAATATGTGGAGCTGGTGCAATATTATTAGGGCTAGTTTTATTGCAGTTTTTATGCAGTCTTGTGGGCGTGGCAAGGTGGCGCCTTTGTGTGGCTTCGCCAATGTTTTAGCCGCCTGTCTCTTTTTTAGCCGTCTTATTAAAACTATACGAGTTTTAATAAGAAACTTATCTTATTTTGTGAGCAGACTTATACAGTTTGCTCAGAAAAACTAAGCATTGTTTTTCTGAGCAGACTGCTTATTAAAACTAGCCAGCTAGTTAGTTAGCCATCTACTTGTTAGCTAGCAGATAGCATTAATACTGTGGAGCACATTCTTCTGACTTGTGGTTGTAAGACCCACTTCTATAAGGATTTTGTCAACTAAATCTTTATTAATAGTACTTTTCATTAGGTTAGATATGTAGTAATTTCATGTATGGGAAAGAGCTGTTAGCTAGATCATTTTAGCAGGATGTGCTAAAATTGAGAATTAGTGTTACACGGCTATTGGCAAAATGTTATGGCTCTAGCTAAAAAAAAAAATACAGTTATATCATCAAGTTATCATGGCATTATTGCATCCAGAAGGTCAAAAATGATGATATTTTCTGCTGTTGTGCAGAGTATAGTCAAAGTCAAAGATTGCTCTCTGGAGAAATTCTTGGTTTCCTAAATATTGCCAAACGGGGTTCAGTACAATAATGGCAGCAGAGACACTGACAATTTCACCACTGATGATTTTTATAAACAATAATCTCTTAAAGAGGGAGGGGATTTCTGTGTTTTCTAAGGGTAAGATAATGTTACTGCAAAACAAGAGGAATTTCTTTTAAGCCATTTTGCACGTCTTAACAGAGGTGCCGACAAATTTGACCCACTTGGAGATGCAGGCGCCCTCTTTAACAAAAGCCAACAGCCTGACATACGCTTGCTGATACAGGAAAAAGGCATTTGTAAAGAAAAAGACTGTCAAAAAGCCGAGAGTCTACACCGGAGCGCACACCTCACCCCCCTCCCTATCTACATCTCCCTCGCACACGTCGAAACGCGGCAACTCTCCATTCTCTCGTCGTCGTTTCGCAGTATACGCTCCGCAAAGTTATATGAAGGGCATCAGGCAGGCCCGGCGAGCCGAGTGCAGAGTGACAGCGGCGAACGGAGTGATGGCTCGGCCTGATAAACACCCAGCGTCAAATGAAAAGGCTTTGCGCTTGCCATCATCCCCTGTCACAATGCAATTACCGAACAGAGTGATAGCAAGATAGCAGGCCCCCACCGCTAGCCACAATGATAAAAGTATTGACTGATTTGATTGAATGATTAAAATAATGCAGACATAAAAATGGGGTGAAGATAGAGAGAGGGGAAAATGGCAGGGAGAGACGGAGAGACGGAGGGCGGCGTGGGCCGGGCTGCCAAGGAGCGAGGCTTTTGTAGATACGGTTATGTCATTATTGTGTGCGTGCGTTCAGATGTTTGCTTCATCTGAGGCTGCTGTTTTTTATTTTTTTTTATTTTTGGGGGGTTTGTTCTTTTGTTCCGTGTTGTTTAATTTCTCCGTCTCTTTCCTGTCTCTCCTCCGGCTCTCAGGTTGCCATTTCTGCTGACGTGAAGGAAGTCCTGCTATCAGATGGGAATGAGAAGTCCATTCAGAGTATCCTTTCATCGTCCTCTCCTCTCTCTCTCCGTCTCTCCATCGCTGCCGTAGCTCCATTAGCTCACAGCGATTCATGTGCGATCGTACAATTTTTGTTCCAGCGGAAAAAAATAAAAAACAAACCCTTTGCTTTTCTTTTGTCCCTCAGTGAGATAGTTAGGCGTTTGATTGTGTGTCCTTTAGATGGAAATCTATGGTGCAGGAATGTTTTTTTTTTGTTTTTTTTTGTTCTGTGATTAAAATGTTCACATCCTAAAGGGGAAAACATTGGGCTTTTTTTAATTTGAGTTTCAAATATTTAATTTCCTTCCTATCAGTATGAAAATGTATTGCAACGGATACCATCTCATTGGATTTATTGACACTGAGAGGATTAGCATCCAAAAACGAGAAACAATCAAATTTAAAGTTCTGCATATTGGGTCTGAAATGTTGCTTTTTCTGATGGTTCGTTGCCTTCGCTGTCAGCTATCAAACGGTAGAGAATCATGGAGCAAAAGGCAGACAAATTAGCGCAACACTTTTGCTGCTTCTCTTCAAGCGTAAATAAGAATACAATTGTGGAAAGCAGCGTTTTAAAAAAAGATATCCGGTTTTATTTTTAAGACTTGGATGAGAACGATAACCACAGTGCAAAGATTCATGTCTGAATCAACAATTTAAAGAGGTATTTAGAGGTTGCTTTAACTGGAGTTCTTTCACTTAAGAGGTTGTAATCAGTCATAAGTTTGCTGGCGTTAAACAACTTCACTAAAATGAAGACGACTAGTTTCAAAGGATTCTGGTAGCAGTGGCGAGGTCAAGACAAAAGTGGACTTGAAACTGCTTCACTCTCTAAAATGTGGAGCCATGCAAACTGTATTTTATTTGCTTTAATATGCTGCCAGGTTTGCAAAAGAAAGTTACTTACACAAGATTATATGTGCCGATGAAACCAAATAATATTTACATAGACTGTGTTAGAAACAAAAAAAACTTTTTATTTCACTGCCGGCAAAACATGTTGCCACATACTTAACATTCGCGTTGAGGTTTATAGGTTTTTATGTTGCTTTTGAAGTTATGGCCTCTTCCGTTCTGAGTGGCCTTCCAGCCAATGTTGGGTCTGAAAACTTTAACAAGAACATTTGGGTGAATGCGGCTTTATTCACGATGAACCAAACTTTTGGACATGTTGGTTTATTGTGTTAAAAACCTCTGCAGCCGTGCCTCCACATTATTCTTATGTGGGCAAATGGAAATAATAGTTTTAGTCCTACTTGACCTAAAACATGACATTTTTGTGTGTTTTAATGATAGAAAGTGAGAAAGGAGGGTCAATGTCTTTTTAAAACATGAACGTAAACATCTTGTTTCAACTATATATCTGTTAGTTATTCATGATTCATTTGGAAGTAAATAGGATTTTTCTGTGTTCTTTCAGCTGATTGGACTGAATTCTGCCTTTTGCAAATTTTAACCCCTGCACTGTAAAAAAAATATATTTTCCAACTCAACTTGACTGAGTCTAGTTCCCTTGTTGGGTTGACTCAGTTAAGTTGTATCAACTTAAACTGTCACTTAAAAAAAGCTGTTGGTATAACTTCAATTACGTTGACTTAACTGTCTTTAGCAAGTATATTAAACTAAAACTGATTAGTTAAGAGAAATTAAAAAATAAAAAATAAAAACTTGCTCCAATTTATTCAGCCAAGTCTTTATTGTATTTCATTAAGTTGATTTAACATGAAAATTTACATTTTTGTAAATTAAATTAAATTAAAGTCAACTTTAAGATGTAGGTTTTATTACAAATCATGCTTGTGACTTTAAAGGAGGAACACAAAGTCTTGTGGACATTATTTTAGTCAAGTCAGTCTCTGCCTAAATGCTAATTAATCCTCATTATTACATAATAACTGACAAGTTATGCATCCAAATATGAAGTCCATGGTCAGTCTTGTTACTGGTGTTTTCTGAGTCAGAAATGAGTTTTTTTCCCCACTGAACTTGCAGCTCATGACGGACCCTAGATGTCGTGTCGGAGTGCAGGAGAACAGCCGGGCACATTCTGAGGAGGGGGCATCTACCAACCGCATCCGCCAAAATAAGAGCGCTGCGACTGGCATCCTGTCAGATTTAGTTTTGAGAGTTTATCTAACGCTGAGGTTTAGGGTGAGAGCTTGAAGCGATCTTTACAATCAAGTTTGTTTGAAATGCTGGGTGTGTGTGTGTTTTTTTTTCTTTCTTCTTCAAATTAAGACATGTAATTATGTTTTTAGAAGAAATCTTTAGGTGAGATTTTTGGTGTCGTTTCTTCTTTAAGTGGGGCATCGATCAAAACACGCTCGTCTTTTCATCACAGCTCTTCTTCCCTCATTTCATTTCATCTTTTTTTCCCCCTCATTTAATCCTTTTAGATCTTCCAGTAATCAATGGGGCAGCGCCGCAAAAAAGGAAAAAAGCAGCTTGTCTCACCGTCTGTTAACAAACGAGGGAAATCTAAATATGCGTCTCGCTTTCCCCCGTTGAGCGACGCGGCTCTTCCAAATTTAACCCCGCTTACGGCATCTCCGTCCCCAGCCGGGCTACAATGCTCCTTCTCTGATCACAATAAGACCAAACAATAACATCGCGAAGACTGTAAAACACACACTTGGACACGCAAACAATACGCCATTGACCGGCCGCTTTGTTTCCTAGAACAAACACTCGGGGAGAATTGTAAGTGAATTCAGAGCGAAAAATGGAAGCGAGTATACACACACACACACACACACAGAGAGAGAAAAGGTGGGGGGTGAGAAAGACTCAGGATTTGTCCCGGACTCTGCCAAATTGGTCCATTCACACACTTTGTGGTATTTCCTCCCGTTGAGGCCTGAGCCGTGTCCTAATGGCCTCTGTTTATCTCGCGTGGCTTTTTATTTTGCGGCAGAATGGAGAGCGATGGCGGCTGTTGATAGGGCTTCAGATTTATTCAGCGAAATAGATGAGAAGATACGAAAAGGAAGAAGAAGAAGTTGTGAACGGATGGCATTTACTGTACACGCTCTGGGAGAACAGATTTCCCACTTTTCGTAGAAGTTGTTGACCTCCTTTATTGTTGTCAGGCCTCCCGCCCCGCCATAAAAAAACAACAAAAAAAAAACATGCAGCGAAGAGAGCAGAAACCGCCGCTGCTCTGACCTTGAATACTCATGTAGGAAATCAATGGAAATGTTCCATTAAGAATGATTGATGCATGTCATTGGCCGCTGCCGCTCGGCCTCAAGTGATTGAAGAAAATGTTTTTTTTCCCCCCCCACTTTAAAGCTCAACAAGACTCAAAATTCTTTATTTGATTTCTCAAATGTCTTTTTTTTTACTGCTGTGCATGTCTTCACTTGGGGACAGGTGTGTGTGTGTGTGTGTGTGCGTGTGCGTGTGTGTGTGTGTGTATAAACTTTCCCTCAGTGGCGTAAGCGTGCTCTGACCGGCCTTTCGTGCTCACTCCTTCGCAGGCGTTCTGATTGTGTGCAAATAAGACACATTTCTGCATCCTAAATGCTCCTCGCCTGCGTAACCTGTGTGTCGTTTGTGTTTCTCGTCGTGGGACGCCTCTGAGATCCGTAACAGATTTACAGCGATCAGTTCATCACATGTTCCGGCTCTCTTCATCCATCCCTCTTGTTCTTCCCCCCCACCCTGCCTTTGTCGATTGGATTCGTCTCGGCCCTCTGCTGGCTTTAAAGACAAGGAAATCCTAATTGAATTGCTTTGCAACTCCACTAGTCGCTGTATTAATAGACAACTTGACATCAATCACCCAGCCTTTGTGTGTCTTCATTTGTGTGTGTGTGTGTGTTTTATTTTTTCTATCTGTGGTTAAAAGCCTTTCCATTGATCCGGTACGAAGCAGCTGTGATGTAGCGCTCCGTCCCTGGACATCATTTCTGCTCACTCATGCTTTCCTCTATGTGGGTGTTGTTGACCACGCAACATGTTTCCCACAGTTCTCTAGTTTTATATCTTCTGATATCCTTCCCGGCAACACTGACATCCACGTTTACAACGGACGTGCTATTACATTTGCTTTAAACTAAACATCGCTTTGAAAGAGCTGATTAGTCAAATGTTAGGTGACCGTTTGTCTGCTGAACACTTTAAGCTATTTGTCCCAAAATAACTTGTATCCGTTGTGTTTGCCGATAAAGAGCAACTTGGAGCGTCTTGATTCAGGACCTAATGAGATCTGAGCACCAACAACTTTCTTTCATGGGACTTTTTGATAAATTATAAATGGCAATGTTTCATTTTTAGTCTGTGTTAGATGTGGTTTTATTTTTTTCAGTGTAAACAGGAATCATTTCAGTTTTAACCTGAAATGATAATAATAATAATCATAGAGCAGCATGCTGTTGAAAGTGCACATAGAGATACACACACATAAAAGAACACGTACACGTCATGCACCCAAACACACGCAACACCCACGCGACACAAACACACACAATTTGGCAAAAAATGTGGGGTGAACTTAATGTTGGTTCGTGAAAAGCAGGAACTTGCGCCGCCGCCGCTGCCTCCTGCCCACATTTTAGAGATGAATCCTTGACCGCTGCACCTCAGATGTTCGGAGAGTGGTCGAAAGGAACAGACAGGCCGGAAAGTTTGGGTCAACGCACGTATCGTCAAGGTAAGATAAATCCAATTGAGAATTTGTGACATGAGTTAAACACTTATATGTGTTATTAACTGTTCTATTGCTTAAAAGCTTTCTTGTTTTCACTAGAACAATATTTTAGTTTGAGGTGTTTAGATTCGTGGTCTCCAGCCACAGACTCCTGAAAAGTGTTGAACATAATCATCGGCTGACTCTGTGGGCTAGTTTGAAGTAAATTCGTTTGATTTTCAAATGTCTGCTGTGATTCAAATGCGACTTGGTCAACACGTATTTGTGTCATCGTGTCGCCCGAATCTCCAACTGGAAATACGGTTGCTTCAGATATTCAGCGTGAAAGAACTCGTCCCGTTTTGAGCGTTCTGCAGATTAATTATCGGGCTTTAAAGTCCAAGCATGCGCCTAGGATCATCAAAGAAAAGTGACCCTCTTTGATGAGGATCAATGGTCCAGAAAACATGCACACACTCCTCACATGCAAGGACAGGCTAAAATGAACCTAATTGTTGTCCCCGTCTCAAAAAAAAAACACATTTTCCAATGACTGTTTTTTTTTTTTTTTTTTTTTNATTAATTATCGGGCTTTAAAGTCCAAGCATGCGCACAGGATCATCCAAGAAAAGTGACCCTCTTTGATGAGGATCAATGGTCCAGAAAACATGCATCTGAGCTCATTATACATGTAATTTCTCAGTCCAAAATAATTGTTGTCCCCGTCAAAAAAAAAAAAAAAAAAAACATTTTCCAATGACTGTTTTTTTTTTTTTGCTCCCCTACGTCCTCTCTCTCCGTCTCTCCATCCCTCGCTCCTGAGCATATTTACATGAGTGGTAGATGGAGTGAAAAAGTAAACGTATAATTAGGCTACATTACTTTGATTGTTTTCTTTTCAGATTATGCCTGCTGTCATCTCGGCGCCGCAAGAGGGGGCGAAGGCCACGATGCGATTGTGCTAGGGGATGGAGAGGGAGGGGCATGTCGCGCGATGTCGTTTGCACACTCATGCATACGTGCGAGCGTTGTGTGTTGGGGCCTCCCACTGTGAACTGAGATTGTATTTCTAGCAGGGCCTAATGTTTTGTTTACTGAGTGTTAAAAATGCCTAATTAATAATCCCCCCCACCCCTCCTCCAAATCTGCCTGACAGTGGGAAAGAGAGAGAAAGGCAAAGTGGCGTGGAAAAAGAGGTGAAGAGGAAAGCTGGGCGCTTGGAGGAGGACAAAACAGCAGCACCGGTTCAGAGGCGGATTTCAGCGGGACAGAAAACCGCAGCGGCATCAGGATGAACCGTGTGTCTCTTTCGTCAAGCGTCCCTTTGAGAGCGATATTTATAAATCGAGCACACTTGTTTTGTTTTTTTTGTGAGGTTGTGGGGATTTGGTTGCAATTACATGCGTGCGTGTTTAAAGGCAGGCGATTAATTTGAAAACGTTGGATTTGTTGATGTTACAAATTCATGTTTTAGGTCTTGACGTTACCTATCGAGACCTGAAAGTATCTCTTCGGCTTTTAGGAGGGTTACGAGGTTCACAGCAGCGTGTTACACAAAAAGAAGGGCAAGGAGAGTTAGACTGATACGCTCAGTGGCAAGTTTTGCTTTAAAAAAAAAACAAAAAACACAGCAGGCGGACATTTGTGTAAAACTAAGGTAGCACGTACAATGAATAATCTTTCCACCAAAGCACAGCCAATTTACAGTTAACATTTCTAAAGTGTGTTTGAAACAAAACGACTTCTTTTAAACCTTCTTGAATATGAAAACCTGGAAAACGGAGATGTTTTGGTTCGAGACAATACGTAAAACTCTTTCTGATGGATATATTCTGTACATACGTTCAGAATACATATATATATATATATATATATATATATATTGTGAATCATTGCATTCTAGCTGTGTCCCAGAGCTCGACTTTGGCAATGTTCTCAAAACCAGAGAAAATAAATAGAAGCGCCGGGGGGTTGAAAAGCAACCTGTGCGGAAGGTGGGCTCTTCCTCTCGGCATGTGTGTGTGTTCACAAGGTATAAATGTCAAGTGTCATGTCAGACGCTCCCTTGCTTTATCCCGCAGACGTCATGTCTTCCTCTCCGATGCGTTCTCCTGGTCTCTACTGAGGCAGAAAAACAGTGGGGGTCACGGAGAGCGAGGTGTCAGACAGCCAGCAGCTCAGTGCTGAAGAGGAAAAGAGCAGTGAAGGTGGAGAAAGAGAAGACGAAGACAAAGAGCTTTTTCTCCATGTCGGGGTCTTTTTTTGTTTTTTTTTTAGCAGCGCCGCTTGGTTTCTTTCACCACCCGTCCAAATGCTGAACTTTTGTCTCTGTTTCATGTGTGTGTTACAGGGTGGTGAGGTGGGACTGCGAGGTGGACATTTCAGCGCTGGAAGGTCACTTTGATACAGTCATGTGTGCAGACTGGTACGTTTACACACACATACACACACACATACACGCACACACACACACACAC
>NW_006799979.1:2551610-2556778 GCF_000485575.1 Poecilia formosa | reverse complement strand
ACACACACACACACACACACACACACACACACACACAGATTTATCTCTGTATGTGTCCGCTTCTGACATTCAGTCTCACTTTTTGCATGACGGTCCCTGCGTCCCCCCACCTGTGCCTGGACCTTCTCCTGATTCGGCCACACACTCTCTCTCTCTCACACACACACACACACACATCCATACGCATGCTCCAATGCCCGCACGCATCCATTTTACACCAAATTGCTTCGTTTTCATGCTTAGTGTCCCAGCAAATGGATGACTTAGGCAAATTGCAAATAATTGCGCCTTGACAAGAAAGGAGACTCGGTAAGATAAAGGAAGAGTCTGGGGAGGAGTGGAAACTGAGACGGAAAGGGAGAGATGGAGCAACATAAACACAACAATTAGCCCATCAGATATTAAAATGTATGTGACCATCCAGAAAAACCGAATCTTCTCCCCTTCTGCTGAAAGACCAACAATAATGGAGGCGTAACTCAAAAGGAACATGCACTAATAAATCTGGGACAAACTTTTAAGAAATTAATTTTAGAAGTTTTTATTTTTATTTATTTATTTATTTTAAATGCTGCGTTTGCGTACATTGCAGTGTGCTGTTTTGTTTGAATTGTCAAGTGTTTTGGTCAACTCTTGTTGATTTTTAACGTGCTGCATAAATACATTTGCATTGGCATGTTGGGTAAAAGTTTGTTCAAAAAAATGTATTGAGAATTGGAAAGTTAGTTTGAAGTAGTGTTCTCCCTGAATGCATTTAGATTTTGGACGTTGGAAGAACAAACTCTGTCATGACGATTACAATGGTCAGAAACATCTCCAGGTCAGTTTGACCATTATGCAGCCAAACCTCGCAATTTCTGTTCATCCTGCTTACTTTTTTACCAAGGGAACAAGATATTTTAGGCAAAATTGACTTAACCATTAGTTTACTTGTTTTTTGAAATTGGGCAAATTAAAAAAAATAAATAAATAAAAATCTGGAAATAAATAATCATAAAAATATGAGGGATTTCATGGAGAGTGTTGGAGGTGCATCAGGAGCCAGGGAAACTTTCTATCCTTCTTCTCAACACAAAGTTCAGCATGTGTCCAGTGCAGCTAAGATTCTGCTAGAGGACTGCCTCTTGTCACAGTCCTGTTTGATGGGTGAACAGAAATGATGTCAAGTGATCATTTTTTGAAGTGGAGGGTTGTCTGGTTTGAGAGCTCGGCATCTTCTTGTCTTTGCTTTTGGCATCTGAGGTGGTCATGTTGTTGTCTTCGTGCCACTTAATCCGCCAACTAGGAAACGTAAAAAGAAAAGCTCTCGATTTACCGATCCGTCTACATTTTGACCCTTACGTTTGGTCATAAGATATGGATCGTTTTCTGTGACAATGAGTTCCTGAGATTCCTCCAAAGATTGGATGAGGAGACCCACCATGTGGGTCAAACCTGGGAATGGAGCTGTTTCTCCGATGCATCAAAGGAAGTACATCTGATCACGACGCCTGCTGGGTGGCTCTCTCCAAAGCGTCTCCTGGCAGATCCCGCTGAGAGGAGACCCTTAACGGCAGACCCAGAACTCACCGGAGAAAGACGATCCGTCTCATCTTTTTCAAGTGGAAGATTTGAAAGTGTGGCTGTGTTCTTAAGCCTCTCACCTTCTGTCGGTCATTGGGTGGTCCCACTAACACAGTCCCAGTAATTCCTGATGTGGGCAGTTGTGTTAAAACTCTTAAAGGGGTGCGGGGAGGGCGGGGGTGGGGGGATACACATTCATCCAACTTCACAAACACTGAAGAAATCCAGGTTGCATAAGGGTGTGCATCTCTCTGCATAAGTGTGTGCAATGTGTGCTAAGTGCTGCATTAGCAAATGGCATTATCATTATTTTAATGTCATGGTCATTACAGGTAATAGTCAGGTACAACACCCATTGAGAGAGGGGGTGCAAGCAGCTAAAAGAGGATATTTTACAGTGGACTGGCGCATTTGCGTGACAGACAGAAGCAGAACGTCTGAAACCGCGGCAAATTGTACGTGAGGTTTCGATATTGCAGGTTCTTTTCCCCCCCATTTATCACAGCAGAACACCAAGCCGAAGCAGCGCGCGCCCGCGCGTGCGCAAGAGCCAGAAAGTTGTTTTTCTGTGTGGTCCCGCAATCTTTTCCCGCATGCAAATGCAAGCGAGCGATTTGTGCGATGATTGCGCTGCCGGCAGCCGAAGAGCGACGGCTGCCGAATTAACGCGCGAGTCGTTGTGACGATCACCTTCGAAAAGGTCAACAGCAGTGAATTGCACTCCAATTAATTACAGCTTCTACCTGTTACAGTGGATCTACTGCTGAGAAGAGTGGAGGAAGGAAGGAAGGAAAGTTTGCCTCAGCTGCCCTTTTCTTGTGATTTCCTTTCCATCTTCGATGAAATCGTGTTGCTAGAAAGTTAAACGGCGCCTTGAGACAGATCTAACATGTAGGATGAAATCTGAGCTGCACATCTTTCCAAGTTTCTTATTGTACATGTTGGGTAACATAATTGTTTTTCTAATAAACACGGCTAAAGATTCAATTGCGGACTTAAATAAAAACGTTTAAAAGTGCGTTCAACTTTGAGCTACACATTTCATTTTCACGAGTCTGAATTCTGCGTCCTTTGATCAAACCTGCTACGGACAAATAAACATTTAAATGTGCATGAAGACACAACATAGGCAACAAAACAATCTGCTCACCAGGAACAAGCATCGGGAAACACACAAATTGCTGGAGTGTTGTCTGTCTCCTCACATTTATGGCTGGCAGACACGGGCAGACCTGGAGAGACGGGGATTCCTGCATTGGACATGTGGATGGCAAGGAATCTTTGGCCGGGACGCTCGGAATGTCTGCCTTCTCCAAAAACCTGCCCGTGTGTGTGCGTCGAGATAAAGCTCTGCCTCTGTGTCTGCATCATTGTGAAATAGTCCATGTCTGCATGCGGTTTTTGTTTGTGACAAATCGCTGGCTTTGCTGCGTTTTGGTTTCGATCAAGCTGACTGGGTTGGGTTCCTGGTACACAGAAGTCTGTCTGATCACTTGTGGCAGCGGTATTGAAGAGAAGATAAAAAAAAAATAAAATAAAAAAGATTAAATTAAGCGGCGTCACTTTTCTTAAACACAAATGCTTGCATTCTTACTAGCTGTATATTTGAGTCTGTGATAGGCGGACGACCTGTCCCAGATTCGCCCCACCTTTCAGCGATTGGCCACTACCTCCACCAAAAATCTTTCATGTACAGTGTATGTTAATATTTACAACTTTCGACACAAGATGTATCCATTCACAAATGACACAAAATAAACTCTTCCCTTCTCGTCTCAGACTGAGCTTAATTCGGATCATCCGTCTGTCGTGATTACACATCAGAAAACGAGGGAGAGCACCGCTAAGAAAACAATGAGTAATGCTTATATTGATAAACATGCAGCGAGTTTAACCGTGGAAATTACACACTGTGGAGAAGAAACTTAGCTCCCCACAAAGATATTTGTAAAATGAGTAAATAAATTCTGCCTGATTTCTTTTTTTTCTTTTTGCATAAAAATATTTTTTTTGTTGTAGTAAAGCAGTTCCTCTCTAAAAATTATTTTATGCGGCGAGATTGGCCTTTTGCCACCTGAGGGATTTGAAAGTGTGAGCCGTTTTGCTTTCTGCAAACACGCCGCTTGCAGAAAGCAGTGTGTGTCTGCTTTACTTTTCACTGCTTTTTTTTTTTTATTATTGGTATATGTGAGCATAGTTAATTAGCTGTAAGTGGAAAATCATCATAATTAACAGAAGTAACGGCTTTCGAACATCCATCTGTGTGTAATTAACTTATCTAATGTGCTTCATTTAGTGACAAAGTTCCAGAAATGGGCTTTTCAATAATATTCCAACTTATTGAACGGGTCGGGTCTGTACAGTTTGGTTGGTTGTGCAACATCTCTGGACTTGCAGAGAAATTACAATGAGAGGATGTTGCTAATCTCACGCTTTACTTTCACTGCATCTCTTTTATCGACTTTTCTGTGGCGCTATCTGGTGAGAAAACATCTTTTGACAGACAATATAGTGGTGATGCAAGACATTTAGAAACGATGGCTGCTTGGGTTGATGTGGCGGCGCAGGGGTTGAGTACAGCCCTCATAAGGGAGGCCTTCATCCTCGACGCGGCCGTCGCAGGTTTGATTCCCGGCCTGGTGACCTTTGCGTGTCTTCCCTCTCTCGTTATCTACTTTCCTGTCTGAGCACTTTCAAATAAAGGCCACAAGAGTCAAAAAAAGACATGATAACCGCTTCCATGTTTATGTATGTAAATATTGCCTTAAAATCAAATATATCTGTAATTTATTCAGACTTTATTTGGTCGCAGCTTCAAACTTGCCGTCGTTCTGAGGAACGAGGCTTTACGGATGATCCCGTTCGTTTTCACAGTCTCACCCTCACATCCTTTACAAATGCGTAGGCGTACGTGTAAGCAGACAGATATAGAAGCAATGCTTAAACACAGTCTCACACGCCCGCGCTCCGACCTTCGACCTCCAGTCAGGTTAAACGGGAGTTCACTGGGCTGTTCTGGATGGGAGGGGTCACGGCCAGACAATGGGGCCCCCGACTGTCCGGGTGCATCGGGGGTGACCTCAAAGCCCTCTGAGGGGGAAGACGACTTAATTCGGGAGCGTGACCCTGACATTCAAACTGTCTGTTGTAGACGGCTTCATCTTGTTTTCTCTGCTGAAAATATCTTCCATTTTGGAAGTATTGTCGTGAGAAAATGGAAAAATTCGATCTTCGTAAAACCTTCTGTGATGAGCCTAGCTTCGTATTTAATATTTATTGACTGACACACTGCTCTCTTTGAAATAATTTCATTGTATTTGTTCGACGAATGTCGTCATTCGCCTCCTCTATGTTGGAGGTTTTGGTAGGTGCTTTTAATTTCTTGTATTTCTTTATTTAGTTATATATTTTATGTGAAATTAAAATTTAGAATGAATCTAGCTTCACTTTATTCCCTAGTTAATGATTTGTATCCCTATTATAGTCGCATTTCTTATCACAGCATCAACGTTTGTGTGTCGTGGCAGCAGCTTTTTCATTCTTCTGGCAAAATGTTGCCCCCTGAATGACACTCTGTCCTTCCCTTGGCCCGTTTGTGTGTGTGT
>NW_006799979.1:2544038-2551304 GCF_000485575.1 Poecilia formosa | reverse complement strand
ATTGACAGATTACAGCACCTTAATAAACACATTTCTGTGTAAGCTTCGGCAGAACAAAGGCCTTCTGGTCTGAGCGCTTTTCGTGCGTGACGGAGGTCAGAGGATTTTCTAAGAGGAAAGTTGGAGGCCATAACGGGAGGGACGGAGTCCAGATTGCCACGCCACTATCCAGGTGGACGGATGTGCGGGATTATGTCAAATCTGGACCGGATTGTTGCATTTTAGTCAAATTACTCCCTCCTTATCTTTGACCGGAGGCACACACACACACACACACACACACACACACACACACACACACACACACACACACACACACACACACACACACAGACTCTATATTAGTTGCATAATGGCTTAAATTTGCCATCGTGGGTAGGCAGCGACTCTGTTTATAATTATTGTGATTTTTGTTACATCCTGTCAGTGGTCCCCAGTCTGTATCAACACTGTGGGGCTTCATCTGTTTAAAGGAGGAAACTCGAGTTTTTGTAACCTAAAGCAGAAATGCTTGTTTTACTTCAAAGTTTCCATTCAAAGAACACAATGTGCGGTTTTGTTCATTTTTTGGTGAAAAAAACTTCCCTTCGAAAACAACACGGTCATGTGAAAAAGTGAGGCAGCGATATGAGAAACGTCGCTTCGCCCATACAATTTGAAAAATTCTCAGAAATTTGTGCAGCAAAATTCAACAATAAAAACGGAAGAACAAACTTTTTAAAACAGGAAAAGAAATCGAAAAACCTTGTATATTTAACTATCTGCTGCACTTCAGAAAGAACGCTGCTGAAGTTCCCGAAGTTATTCCAGGAATACGGATCAACACAAGTTGTCGGGAATATTGTGTCCAAACTTTTCCTCCAATTAGAAAACACAACTTTGTTGGATTTACTGAAGAAGTTTAACTGAAATCGAATCACTTTATTTTGCATAAATGCATTTTCTATTCAAAGTTTGTGGGGCGGCCGAGGCACCATTACTCTCTTACACTCTTTGCTCTCATAAAAATGACTTTAAACTGTGCGATGGAAACGATTATCATTTGGACTTTACAGCTGAGGGTTCAGACTGTAACGCAGACAGATTTAATAGAATAGAAAATCCTTTAAAAAGTTGACGTTTTTGATGCTCTACTTCTGTATTAATACAAATGAATTATTTTGTTTCCAACAGATCAGGGCTATAAATTTGACTTCGTCCTCAACGCTGCTTTTGTTTGCTGCTGAAATGTATTTCTGTCAACTTTTACTGTGACGGTTTAATCCTCGCCTCTTAATCTGCGTACTGCTTTCATATTTCTCAAGGTGCCGTTGTAACATTTTGATGTGGCAACAACTATATATATATATATATATATATACACGATGGTATCTGTGCATACTGGATGTTTTTTTGACCTTCTTTCTTCTTCTTAGCGCCTCGGCACCGGGCTGAGGCGGCGGCTGCTGCTCGTGGAAAACAGGCCGAGAGCATCTTACTCATGCAAATTGTTTTTCTCCTCTCCCTCTCTGTGAATTTATTAGTAAACAAAGCACAAGCAAAATATAAAAAAATAAAAAAAAATAAATAGCCTGCGGCTTTATCGGCCCTGCCATCTGCAGAACTCATTCTAACCTGAGCCTCCATCTCCCTTTCAGTTTGTTTCTCGACCAGTACAGAGCCTGCCTGGTTGATGCCATAAGGAGATTACTGCGACCCAACGTAAGTATGCGCGTGTGTGTGTGTGTGTGTGTGTGTGTGTGTGTGTGTGTCTACTGTATATATCTGCTTATCCCCTCCCTCCCAACCCACCTCCCCTCCTTCTCTCAATCATAATTAGGCATCCCCTCCCTCCCCCTCACAAACCCTACTACACACATTAATAGTCTAACAGGGTTAATATCATGTAATACTTTAATGCTTATTATGAGCAACTTGAATGCGGTGCTCTGATCTCGGTCTTCCTCTTCCATTCTGTTCCCTTAATCATAAATCCAAGGCAACTTCTCCCTTTTGGCCCTGCGATAAGACCCCATGCTGTGACAGTCAAAGCAAATATGGGGGCGGTGGTGGAAGAGATAGGGTTGAGATTCAATTCATCTGAGGGAAGACGGGGTTTGTTCAAGTACAGAGGCCAAACGGCCATAGGGGAGATCAGTCCAGGGAAACGCTACAGGAAGCGAGGAGATGTTAAGAAGAAGAAGAAGGAGGAGGAGGAGAAGGAGGGAATAATGATACAAAGAAATTATATGGTTGCTGTAGTGGAATTTATTTATTACTAGGAAGGTTGTAAATATTTTTTTTTGGTTAAAACGTAATGAGATCTTACCTCTTATGCATGTTCTTATTAGCTTTTGAGATTTTTCATAAGAAACAAGGTTTTTGTTTCATTTATTTAGATTGAATTAATTTCAAAGCGTGTGAATACTTTCAGGCTTAACTTTAGCTCCGTTTAACAGAAATAAATGCAAAACCGTCTGATTAGGTGTGATTCTTGGTGACAATCCAGTTAGCTGAAATAAGAAACTCCATTTGTCAAATTTGTTGATTTGTTTGTTGATTTGAAAGGTTTTTCTTTGTGGTTTGTTTGCCTTCACATCTTTTGAATATAATTAGTGTAAAAACTTGATTGGAAGGGTTCAGGATTATGTTTTTAAAATAAAATTGAATCCTAAACAGTTTCTCAGTGAATTTTGATAACTTTAACAAGAGTTAAATTAATTCACCCCTTAGCAAAATGTACCCTCCTAAAGCCAAGGATTGTTCATCACTGATTTTCTGGCCTGATGATTCTGTCTTGCTCATGAGCTGCTTGCATTTATTATTATTGTACTTTATTTCTATAGTCATAGAACCACATTTCTGTACGGCAGAGAGTTGGAAGTATCTAAGAGTGTACTTTAAATCACCAATCGTCTAAGCGGGTGTGAAACACTCATCAAAGATGGCAGCTTTCTGCACCAAGAAAAAGTCGTGTAGAGAGCTACAAAAGTAGGAAAAGATGAACGGATGAAATAACCAATCACTCTTCTAAAGCTCCTCAGAACACTAGCATAAAATAACTTTCTTCTTCTTCTTTATGTAAAGACCCTTGTGTATGATCCTAAAAGGTCTGAATACATACAGAATTCCCATGTTTGGGAATGTTTAACCGTTCGAGGAAGTCAGCTGGGATTACGCTGTCAGAAAACTACAAAACCCCAAATAATCCAGGGAAACAGGAAACGGTGCTGAAAGGAATTTATTCCCAGGCCTCCAGACTTCCCAACAAACTTAGGGAAGCATTCTGCTCCTGAAACTTAACTTAATGTTTCGGCGAGCTTTCACAGCTTCTGTTGAAAGGTCTTAAAGTTACACGCAAATGTTCATAAGTCAGACATCTTGTTGGTTGTTTTTCACGATTTGTGTAAGGCATTAAATTTAAACCTGAATGTTGGAATGCGCCTTAGAGAAGCGGTGCAGACACGAAGGTAGCGATGGAAGTAGCTTTCCCTCACGTTGCTGACGGGATAAGTGAGCCGCTGTGGTTTTAATGCTGAAAGCTGACAAATGACTGGCGCGACATCTGGCCGCCACCATACAGCTGTGCGTTAAGGCTCTTCGTGTCTCTGCCTTTAATCCGGCGGAGATAATTCGGGGGGCTAATATGATTTGAGTGTGGGCCATCAGACTGTTGCTGCCACAACAAGCTTTGGCAAATATTTAATAATTTGCTAAGCTGATTAAACAATTAACAAAGCAATTACTTCTCCCTTCTAATGGCACTAATTTGTTGTTTCTGACAAAGGTGGTCCATCCGTTGGGCTGTATCCTCTTATTCAGCTGATTAGAGCTGGAAGGAATCTGTTTGTTTGCTTTTGTGGCTTTTAGACAGAGAACAAAAAAAAAGAGAGAGAGAGAGAGGGAGAAAAAGACAGAATACGACTGGATATACAGATGAATTATCATCTGTCAAAGCAAGTGATCCTGCTGTTTTCATTGCCTTTTGTGTGCTTTTAACCCGTGATGTGTGATTGTGCGTTTCTTTGTGTGTTTATTGAATGTTTGAGGTTGTGTCAGCATCCGTCGTCGCTTCATTTAATTAATAGAGAGAGAGAGAGAGAAAAAAAGAAAAATCAACATGAAATGAAACTGAAAGCTGAAGGATTACAAAGAAGCTTTGAACCTGTTACTAAGCTTCTGAGCGTTTGCAGGATTTCTGTGATGCATGTGTTCACGTATTGCTACTTTGATTTTACTTTTCCTTCTTTCATTCCTTCTTTCTTTCTCTGACTTAGAGTTTTGTTTATTGTGCAACATGTATGGCTTTTAGGCATTGAAAAAAAAAAGAAAAACAGAAATAAGCTGTGATAAATTGTGTGTTACCCTATTTTTTTTCAGCTCAGTGTTCTAAACTGAGAAGAAATTAAATTATTATTATTATTACTTTTTTTTTCCACACTCAGGGCATGGCGTTGGTGTTTGCTCCTGGAAGAGGTGAAACTCTAACACTGTTTTGTCGGCTGGCCCAGCAGGCCGGTCTGTGCGTCTGCCAACACCAGCAGTACGACGCTCAGGTCTGGGATGTTCATCTAAAGGTAAGAAAAGAAAGCTGACTGAACCAAGCCCCACCATTACTGGCATTCCTTTGCCTAAATAGCTTTAAAATAAATTCTTCTTCTTATAGCCGGAGCATAAACTCAGACGGAAACATTTGGCATATTACACTCGTCTGCTTTGCAGCATAAAGAAATAATGTGACGTGACCGTTATCGGTTCCTGTCAAATAAATGTAGCATTTCTTTTACTTTATTGAGACGGTTTTAGTGTGGAGGAATTTCTAAACTTTAGGATTGTTTTTACATCTTCCTTCCTTGATATTGCAATACAATAATATCGTATTATTAGCTGTGTTTCCGTCACAAATGTATGCAAATTTTTGTCGCTAATGTCGAAAAACACGACTTCGCAATTGCAGAGGTCCCACTAAATGGGAAGTGAAATTAAAATCACGCGTGAATAATCGTCTTCACGGAATAAGTCATTAAAAATGGTGGACACGATGGATGTAAACAGTTACATGAAATATATTTATAACTCAGCCGTGGCGCTAGCCAGCGCTCACCACATATCAGCCAACAGACGAGACGCCGGCATTTTATTCAGGTTTTGGAGGGACAAACCCCTTATACTAGGGAGTGTCTAAGTATGTAGTGATTTTACAGAAGAGGTGTGGACTGAACACGAGTGAATGACACAAAACGTTTTATGAACTGGGCGATGCTGTGAGAGCTCTGGTGGAACCAGCTGTGCATTGTCTGAAAAAACCCAAAAACAAAACCATCATCCTCCTACCACTTCCTGTTGTCTTCTTTGTGGTTTTTGCCAGTAGTAACATCCAGCTGTCGATCACCACAAATCTGGAACAAACTCCCAGGAAGCTGCAAAACAGCTGAAGCACTGAGTTCCTTGATATCTGGACTAAAAACTCAGCTGTTTTAGAGTCGCTTTTGAAACCTAATCATGAAACATTAATCAATAATCTGATATGCAAAATGTAATGTTGTTGGCTGTGTGTTCTATGACTTTGTAATTTTGTGTTTTTATGATGTAGAGCATTTTGAAATGCCTTGTTGCTGAAAGATGCTATACAAATAAAATTTGATAGATAGATAGATAGATAGATAGATAGATAGATAGATAGATAGATAGATAGATAGATAGATAGATTTTAATTTCACTTCCCATTTAGTGCAAAAACAGAGTTTTTTTTGTTTTTTTTAAATTGCCATCTTTCCATTTAGCAAATTTTCTTAATTAGAAACTGGCAATTTTATGGTTAATGCAGCTACTGACAGTCAAGGTCAATGAAGCAATATTTCCTCCCTTCTTTCCCCTGAACAAATAGAGTCTGGAAGAAATTTGTTCTGGATAATTATGAAATGTATTCATGAAAACTGTGTCAAAAAGGTGAAACCTCCAACCACCGAAGAACGAACGTGATGCTCTACATGCAATCTACAGTAAGACGGCTCTTTCAGGCTCATCTGAGTCCTCAACAGATACCCAATCACTTATTTCTAAGTTGACCTTAGCTCTTGCTGTCTTCCTGTGTCTCTCGGTCGTAGATTTGGTGTGACACAGGAAACCACCTCCTTCAGTCTCTCTTCAAAATGGGAGAAACAGGGGAACAGATGATTGTAGCAAAGCCGGCAGGTGTGCGGTGACCTTTCGAAGTTAGGAAACGTCTATGAGGACATTTCTTTGCACACAAACCTGCTGGCAGATATATAGCCAAAGTAATAGTTTAAATACACGGATACCATGATAAATAAGGCATTGGACCTGGAGTTATGTTGGTAGCGCCACATTCAGGAGGATGCTAAGAGAGACATCTACCATACTTAATGTTAGAGAACTGAAGTAAATTGGTGTGGTGTGCGATTATGCTTCTGCAACAGGCTTTTTGCACATCTTTACCAGAGGATCCCATAAAACATGTTTATATTGGTGAAGGAAAATCAGATGTTAGACATTTTGCTTTTAATGTAATTATCTTCCTCCACCCCCCATCTCTATATTGTCCAGCTTTGCAACTTAATGTCCTTTCCGTAAAGAAACTCAAGATGTTTCCCCTCTAGGATTCTAGACTTAGGAGAAACCTGAAGACTACACCCAAAGCCAGAGTTTTCTTTTAATCTCCTTTAAAACCCAACCTTGATAGTAAAGGAACAAAAGCCGCCGCTGCTTGACAGGGGAACCAGCAACAGTTCAGACCGAGCAAGGTGCACCTTTTTGTGGCGCTTCGCCCGGAGGAAAATCAAGCTGCCTAAACTGGTCGCCGGGAGAATCGAAGATGGAAGGGGAGAAACGAGAGCAACAAAGATAAAGGAGCTACAGAAAGCCCATGAGTAGGCCGAGTTAAAAGAAGTGGTGTCCAGCTGTTAACTCCATTACACACACTGCTACAGAAGAACAGGACAGCGAGGAGTGGACTAAATTGGCGCACGCGTTCACCTACACTGGTGCGAGAATTGGACAGACCGGCCATTAAAGTGGCTGTTAAAGTGGCTTAAACCTCAGCGAAGAAAATCTCTCCCTTTCTCCCGTCTACTTACTGTTCTTTTTTACCGCGGCAACTTTAGAGGTTCTGGAAACACCTCATACATTTTACGGTCCAAAATGTTCCCTTTCTGTAGACCTTAGCTACTGTCTGTCTAGACATAATCATACATTAGGACTGGGTCACAGTCAATATTTTATTCATACATTGAGTAAAATGTAAAAAAAAAATTATATATATATATA
>NW_006799979.1:2509413-2542978 GCF_000485575.1 Poecilia formosa | reverse complement strand
ACCGCAATGTGTGTGTGTGTGTGTGTGTGTGTGTGTGAGTGTGTGACTGTGTGAAAGGTGCCTGACTGACCACTCTAGACACCAAACCTCACACAAGCACACACAGTGTGAGCACATAAGACTAAAGCTGTATCACGACACTACACAGACCAGACATCCCTCAGACAGCATGTTGGCTTGACATTATACACAAACACACACCGCATGATGATATCACTGGGAAACATACACCACGTCTGCGCACACACTCACGCCTGCACATTTCCCAATGAGCAGCTGCTGCTCATTTGCACAGCAGATTATCTTTTTTATTTTTTTTTTTTTTGGGTTGTTTTTTTTTTTTTTTTTTTTTTTTCTGGGACAGAAATAAAATCTGGGAATAATAAAAAAAAAAGCGCATATCATAGTTGACAGCAGATCAAACTCTGTGGGGTTTTCAGTGACATGAAACATTCAAGGCAGAATTCTTACATTTAGCATTGAATTCTTTCAGGAAGTATTTTTTTTCTCCACTGTTGAGTTTTTCACCTCATTAAAATGTTGTTTTCGGGACATTTTCATGGATAAAAACTTCAAAATCAGATTTAGAAATCAAAGGAAATGTCCAGGAAAGTTCCACAAATTTGGCTGCTGTGGTTTGCACATCACAGATATTCTCCCAAGTACAAAATTAAAATAGGCAACATAAAAAATACTGATAGTTTAGTTTAGTCCTCGTTTTGATGGTTTCCCTGTTTTACGGACAAATGCAGGAGTTAAATATTTTGAATGGCCTTTACCTTTGCTACCTTAGTTTTTATTTGCACAGGAGGAATATTTCTTAAGATAAACATACGGCATACTTTGTACCAAGTTTACATTAGTCAAACTCTATACAATTTTTTTTTCTCAAATCAAGAATATGAATGTGGCAAATTTCTGATCGGCCATACTT
The DNA here is from genome assembly GCF_000485575.1 of Poecilia formosa. Lineage (NCBI taxonomy): Eukaryota > Metazoa > Chordata > Actinopteri > Cyprinodontiformes > Poeciliidae > Poecilia > Poecilia formosa. The sequence goes on along the minus strand of NW_006799979.1, from coordinate 2,542,044 downwards.
TTGAAAATGCTCTCTATTTAGAATGCTTTGGATGACATTTTTAATATGAAAATACTTGTTAAAGGGAGATTCTTTCATTTCTGCTAAGAAGTTGCGCTTAGAAAATAAAGACATTCTTTATGGCGCAGTAATGGCTTTAAAATATATTTTGAACATGTTTATTTGAAAAGAAAAGAGAATTTTCCTGCTGTGTAAAACTTTTCTAAATATTGTATATTTTGTCATTTTGCCACAATTGGGGTAAAATAAGAAAAAAATCCAACAACAAAAAAAATAAATAAATAAAAATCAGTAATATGTTGCTTCAGTGCAGCAGAATGTGCCAGGCAGACATTTTACAGCGAAACAGCCGTGTGCTCTCACTGCTTTGGGAAGTTATATTAACCTAATTTATCTTTGTTTCACACAAAATAAAAAAGTTAGTGTCCAATTATTTCAGTTTTAGAAATCATTAAAATAAGAGGAGTTTGTTTATCGTCAAGTTTTGTCACACTCATTGATGTACGTTTGCCTGTTGTGACTTATTTCAGTGCTCATGTTGTATTTTTTGACATTGAAAGACAAACTGCCATCTCTCTGGAGATGAAATCGAAATGCTCTATGTCTGCTCCCAGGTGTTCAGATGTTGCTTAGTTGACGTCAAATTAAATAAGGTTCAGGTTCAAGCCCCTAGCATGCTGACGTGAGTAAAGCGTCATGATAACATGCTGTGAAATTATGTTATGTTATTGTTGGGTCGTTGTTTCAATGTTTGAGTCACAGTTTCATCGTTTTTGTAGCAGTGATTCAAATGTGCCAGAGCTGGCTTTTATTGTCTTTTATTTTAAACAAACTTAGATATTTTTAAGTTTACGACCACCTATGGGTTGGTCTGACAAATAAAACCCTTCCTGTTTTTCTTTACAGTCATAATTTCTTGTAGAATAGTATACATTATCTTTTAATTTATATGTCCATCTTCTTTCTTTGTGAAAACATTTGATCAGTTCTTAGCTCTTAGTTGAAGGAACTGTGAGTTTCCTACCAGATGACTGGAACGCCTGTCTTGACTAAAAAGTCATATAGCTTGTGTTTGTGTTGGGAGCAGTGTGTGTGTGTGTTTGTGTGTGTGTGTGTGTGTGTGTGCGTGTGTGTGTGTGTCTTAGCTGTTCTTGTCAAACCTTTTTAACTCAGCAATTTCACAAACACACATTTTCACCATGCGACACAAACTCTCTCAGGACTTCCTACAGCAGGCAAGCAGGCGGGCCAATGTGCAGAGGGAGTTTGTCTTAAGGTCTACGTTTGTTTGTGTGTGTGTGTGTTGGATTGTGACTGTGAGACATGTGGTGGGACGGGCAGACAGGGCCGACACGTTATCCTCTTATCCCCACTGTTGTGGAATAGAGAGGCAAGCAGCTGGAGGGACTGCAAGCAGCCTGATAATGCCAGCACTATTTTCTAAACCGCCATCTTAATCTTGTTACTCAAATGGTTGTGAAGAGAGTCATGAATTTTAATTTTTCCCAAACCGACACACACACACACACACACACGTTTACATCGCTGTCTCACATGCATAAGTAGTATCCCCACTGTGTCTGTGTTCGCTGCTTTCCTTTTCTCTGCCTCCATGTTTTTTTCTCTCCCCATCAGCTGCCAGAGGACCCTCTTCCTCATCGTCCATTTCGCCAACATGTCTTCCTCGACCCTCTGCCTTCACCTTTCTCCCCTCTCCCTCCCTCCCTCCCTCGGCTCCCCTCTATCTTCCCATTTCCTACATCACGACCCACTTCTTGGTTTATTCAAGCCTGTCCTTCTATCCCTTCCTCTACCCATCTTTCCATCCACCCAATCCCTTATTCTCCGTTTCCTAATCCTGCTGAGAGAGACCCCAGACACCCAGTTTATCCATCCCTCCCCTTGTCTACACCTCTTTCCTCCTCCTCCAACCCCTCCTCCTCCTTCATCCTTTTCCACCTTGTTCACTTTTTTTTTCTTTTAGTCCACACAAGCAGGACAAAGAAGGGAGAAAAAAGAAGCAGCAGGGAAATGTAGAGGCAGAATGAGAGGAGGCTGGGGTGAAAGTGGCAATAAAATAAATGGCTTGCACCTTGGAAAGGAGTGGGGTGGGGAGAAGAGTAGGGAGGGAGGCTGACGAGGTGGTGGTGAGGTGGCAGGTCGGGTAGAGAGCCGATTTAGCCAGCCACCCATGAAGCTGATTAGCTAGCCTGCGATCAGGAGGAACAGCTTTGCTTGTTAAACTTTTCACCTCTGCGAGCTCTCAGCCCTCACCGTGTAAGCCCACCCCCATCCCCTCCCTCTTTCTTCTTTATCCCTCCATCCCTCCTTCCACCACTTACTTCCTTGCTGCGTCTGCTTTGGCCAGCGTTGGCTCCGGTCCCCACAGCGGACCGGCAGCTGCCCCCGGTGCACCCAGGCAGCTGGTTCTACCCTCCTTCCTCGGTTCTTGTACCGTCTTCCCGGAGGTCAGAGGTTCGACCGCCGGCCTGCAGCCCGGAGGGAAAGCAACACGAAGACGAAATGCATAAAGGGCCGGCTGTTAGCGAAATAAATGGCGAAATAAAGGGACGAAGAAGAATGAGCTAGAGGAAGACCCGAGCAGCGGGTTCGTATTTATCTAAAGGGAGAGAAATTAGCGAAAAGGAGAGTGAGGTGAAGTGTTGTGGAGTGGAGGGAGGATTTCACACTTTCACATCACCGGGTGATGGTGTTGCAGGATGTGTGACAGGTGCTGAGGGAGAGAGAAGTGTCGAGGGAAAACCTGAAGCACAACCTCAGGTATTCATTTCAATCCCGAATGCTCCCCGTTTTCTCAAAGAAACGTCCAATTTATCAAAAGTTTAAAAGTTGACAGACGTCTTTTTCAATTAAGTCAAACAAACGATAATAAACCACATAAAAAAAATACTTGAAATAAAATCAAATATCTAAAATTATCCTAACACAGAGTACACTTAAAAAACCGTTTAGTTATGGTAACAACCTATATATATATGTGTCTTTGTGTGTAGCTCTACCATCTCTTCATTATAATTATATTATTCCTATTTATTGTAACATTTTTCCTATCTAGTTTTTTGTCCTAATATCTGGATGAAAGCACATATTTAAAAATATATCATAGAAAATTTCTATAACTCATTTGTGAGTCTCAGTTTCCCTCTTTAATACTGTCTCACAGTCTTGCTCTGATTAACCCAGGATTATGTTTAATCTTGTCTGTAAGTGAAATCTAATATAACCTATTACCTTACCGTATGTCTTCTAGGTAACATTAAACCACTTTAACTCAGTTTATTTTCATTGCTTCCAATTGTTTTTCCAACCAACTAGTGATCAGTAATCCTTAACGCTTTCTGAAGTAACTCTGATAACTTATTAATTCAGACATGAAGAAGCTTTTAAAGTCGGTGTTGGAAGCTGTTTTTCAATCTGTCCTGCAAAAATTACTTTCAGGTTCAGTTTAGGCCTCTCATTCCTCTTTTTGTCCTTCATTTGTGCACTTTGCTATTTAGAAACAGGTACAAAAACCAAACAGAGATCATCTAATGAAATCTCAAAAGTATCACTCCCTTTAGGAACGCTGGAAAACAACTGAACACTTTAAACAATTGTGAAGAAGTCTGACTTCTCTCAAGAAAACTACGAAGAAATGAACAGTTTGACACTTTACGTCTTTATGCCATTAAGTTTCCTCCTCTGTGCCTTATTTGTGACGTTCTTGCAGAAGGACAGCATGTTGTGGTGCCGTAAACTTGAGTTTTTAGCCAAAAGAAAAATATCTAATTGAACACAGCAGTTCTCTGACAAAGTCTAACAGACCCCTCAGAACTGACACCTGCAAACATTTCTCAAACCGTTCGTCTTAAACGTGATTCTTTTAGCTTGGTTTTAGTTTTGAACCTCCAGATTTACTCGTTCAAGATGTTTCTTGTAGGCTATGTTTTTGCACTCGCTCCACGTTTCGCTAAAGTGCTACTTTTCCCCCCCTCAGGCTGTGTTTTTCCTACATGTGCAGCGTCACACTAAGATTTCTGCCGTGTTGTTTAGTCACTGCTTTTCCCCGTTTTGTCCTTTTTCAGATGCTGAGAGAAGGAAAGCAGGCATACGATGAAAACATCCACTATCCTCTCCTCGTCACCCTGACCAAAGGACCTCAACCTGTTAACCAAGCTCAGTAAAATAGAATAAGGGAGCTCTTTGCTATACATAACACTCTGTTTGCATTTTTTTCCCCTTTTTTTTCACCTCCAGCCATATTCCAAACAACTCCTCTCAGTCCAGAAGACGGTCACTCAGCTTTTATAGCTAGCAGTTAATCTGCTAGTTGAAAAGTTTAGCCGTCCGTTACGGATTTATCGACTTTACAAGGAGTCTGTGATTCCTATGCATTTATTTGAATTTCCGCCTGCTTGCAGTGAATTGCGTGACAGTTTTCTGTACATATCAGGTACTCATTAGTGCTCTAGCTGGTCACTGTTAACAAACGTCGCTCACTGTGTTCCCGCGCTCAGCGTGGAGGCCGGCTTCGACTCGCAGTGTGGAGCAATTTACAGCTTCCTCAATTTCCACCTTTAATTTCTCTTAAAACATCTCATTCATCCCAGTCAGGGGTCAGTACAAAGAACTTAATTTGTGTGTGTGTGTGTGTGTGTTACAGCAGTGCAGTGCATTAACACATTACGGCACTTTCAGATGAAAAGAGCATCGGTTGCTGCAGGAGACACAGATTTTATATGACTTTTTTTTTCTTCTTCTCTGCAATTTTGCTGCAATTAACACGACTAATCAATCTCCAGCATACACACTATGAATCCACTATCAGTATTGCTTTATGGTTTGCTTTACAGTTTGGTATCATGATGAAAGGAACAGCCTGATCTTAATTTGTTAACCATCGTCTGTAATTCCCCTCTTCAGTTCCAGTTTGAGTTGCTAAAATGCAGCTGATTGCTCTGATTTTACTGATGTGTGAATCTTCACACCTGGCTCATTGTGTCAAGTATCATTATTTTTGAAGGGGGTTGTGAGTAGGAGTTATTTATCAGGCTCACGCAGAACTGTTGTACTAGTATATATTGACCCAAAACTGTGGAATAGAAAATGATGTATTTTTGTGATTGTGTGTGTGAAATTAGATATTGTTTTTTTCGATCTTTTCCAAACGACGGTATTCCGTGCCGGCGAGCGCAACAAACTTATTTCGGTTTGGTTTCGGTGACATTTATTGGCACTCCTGGTAAAGACTTGAAAATAAAGTGATGTGTTATTGAAGTAGTGTTATCTCACACTGAAAATCTGTTTGGGTGTTTTAGTGGGGAAAAACACAAAGGTAATGTTCTATATATTTCGTACAATCCGATTTTGCTAATAGAAATGCAAATAAATTTGCTAATAAAAATGTTACAGCGATTCATCTTCTGTAACATTTTTAGAGAGAGGAATCCTTGACCTTTTTATCCTATAGTCTCTTCTGGTTCCTTCTGCAGGATTTAAATCTGGAGAAGGAGATGACTGTAGACCATTTCTGTAGACTCTTGCAGAAGTTTTTAATTCAAAATTTCTTTCTAGCTACTTAAGAAAGTTTATAATCCCATGAATAATGTTCCCTTAGCATTTATTTGGAAGAAAAGCAGGCCGTCACAGCACTACAGATCCTCCATCGTGACAAGCATTAAGCGCTAAAGGCTCACACATGCATCATCCGAACCCAAACAGTCGGCTTGAGGTCACATGATTGCAGACCACCGCCAACGTTCCCCCTCCTGGATCCTCCATGTTGGTTTTATGAAACGGTCACAGAGGTTTTCTACAGACGGCCTCCATGAACAACGACGTTGCAATAACCATTCAGGAGTTTTGAGCCACTTGACGGTCTTATTACAGTAGCTATTTAGTGAAAAACAAGTGTACATATTTCCTCAACGCGTCAGATCAGTGTTCCTCAAAAGTATTAATGTCTCTTGCAGATACGGAAACCGTATAGTGGATAAAAAACACGATTGCAAAACACTTCTGACCCAATCTGCATGATTTTTGTTGAAGCTCACGATGCTAACGTTTGAAAATGGAAAAAGATTGCGTTTCTGACATCACTCTAAAAAGGAGGTCGCTATGGAGACTCAGTGACCCAAACGTGTTATTGGTTGCAACAGTTTTGCTGGAGTTTTAGAGGATTATTTTGCCTCCGTTATCATCCCGCTCACTGTCTATAGTTACGTGGTAGATATATGTCCTCATCCATAAGAAATGGACATCTGCGTCACGTCATATTTATACCACACGTAAATTAAACACATCCCAGACGATTTGACTCACACTGAGGTTACAACAAGCGACAAGTTGGAGCTGGAAGACGTCAAACAAAAGCTAAAAACAGGAGAAGTTGCACTTAAATAACAGTGGTCTAAAAACAAAAGCAGTAACATTTTATTTAAAATGATACGGTGGGTTTACTTTGGGCTCGGACGCAATGCCTCTGGGCTCGAGCAGGTTGAATTTTTTAGGCGTGATCTAAAGTCTACTCTAAGTTGAATTACTCAAAATAAAGGTTGCGTTTTTCACTGTGAGATGATGTAAATACATAAATAATATTAATGTGAATCCATTTGAAGCCTTCTTGCCCATCTTTACCAGGTTGCAAAGAACGTCGCTGGAATGGCTCCTTTGTAAAAATAAGTAGATAGTAATACATAAAGTGTGCAACGAGTAAAATATGTCAGACTCATCCATGACCCTTCTGTTACCATAGAGACTGTTTTACGACCTGCGGCTACCTTTGCAGAATGCCTGAATGTCTGGACGTTTCCAGGGAATCTGGAAACTTTAGTTGCTGGAGAACAATCATCAGGAGTATCAAACTCAAACCGGAACCAAATCCTGTGTTCATCCTGAGTCATACGACAAACATATCTACATCTTTATCTCTTACATTCACAACCTTACAGATGTTTGCTTCTTCAGTTTATTCAATCGAAAAATGCCAAGTTTTTTTTTTGTTTTATCAACCAATTGTTCTCAGGTGTTTTTTGTCACAGATTGTCTGGCTTCCTGTCTCTTGTATCATCGGGAAAGCTGCAGGTATGAAGGCGTGTGTTGCGGCTAGCGACGCGTTTCCACGATACACTGTGATCCACTGACGTACAGGGCAGCCAAGAAGCTATGCAGTACTTCCCAGTGGCTGCTGTTTACATTTCACACAAGATAATCAGCCTCAGAAAAAAAGGACGTTGTAAAAATCACTGTTTTGATGATTGAAATGTCATTGCAAAAAAAAAAAAAAAAAAAAAAGTAGAAATTTTTAATCTCACTTTTTTGTTTTTGCAGTGGGATTTGCTGTTTTTTGGTTTGTTTTTTTCTTAGAGTGTGGAACATAAATACCTTCCCTCCACTGTGACCGTACACAGACACAGCATCACTGTCTAATACAGCAAGAACAGCTGACAAAAGATTTACAACATGCTGGCGTGTTTCAGGCTGCGACGTCGCCGCGAACTTTCACACTTACCATAGAAATAACGATTTCTTAAATAATCTTCTATACATAAAGACGAATATGGTGAGATAACCATGATTCGACTAGTATTATTATCAGATTTAAGGTGTTTGGTATTAAACAAATCAGCATTATAACCAGTAAGTACTCTTTAAAAGTATCAATTAAAACTTTCAGCGGGTTTCTTTTTTTTTTGTTTGCATTCGTTTCAAGCTGGCTCTCTAATTTCATGCTGCCTTAAAACACAGAGGCACCATAAAAAAGTAGTGTTTCTGTGATTACTGAAGAATTCACAATTCAAGCTAAATGTCCTTTACACAATCTGTGAGAAATTAAATAAGTTCTGAAAGTATTTTTTTGTAATCATAAGTAATATCACATATCTGTTTAATTAGTTTCTAAATAAATAAACCAAACACTCTGACTTTGAATCATTTTGCTTTGTAGGACGGGATCTGCCCAGCTTAAGATGACCTCTAGAATATTCTGGCAGTCCTAATTCTGTAGAAGATCTGACTTGAATTACAGTGAGATGAACTTCTCCAATCATTCCTTTAAGTGGGCTTTGTGGTCGTGACATTTATGACTAGCTTCACTCACTGTGGGGACCGCCAAACCCGAGTCAATCGATCTGAGGCTTCGGGTTTTCACTGCGTCTGAGAGGCGGCTAGCTGCCCGCTTCAGAAGCTTTTGCTGCACTTTGTCAATTTTGCAGCAGTGCGACACATTGCAGTTTACACGGCGCCTCTGAGTCGCGACGCCCGTACAACTGAATTATCCGACGTGTCCCCAAAGAAATCCGCGGCAGCCTGGCTTTAGCCGTAGCTCACATCGCACCTGCAACAGCAGCAGCAAAGCTATCGATAATATCCACCTTGGATACGTATAAATGCCTTAGAAACGCATGGCTGACTTGCATCGGCATAGCAGAGGAGGAAGAGTTCAACCTTAAACTTCAGTCTGTGTATGGATGTGACTGATTTTCATTTCTGAACCGGACCACTGTCAACAAACTCAGCTGCGTTTTCTTCATTGTGTTCATCAGCATCAATTTTTAGCCATAACGAAAAACAATGTTTGACTCAGTAGAAAATGCATATCTTGTTTGTTATTATTGAAACTCTTTCTGAACGATCTATCAGCTCGTACCTAATGTACCATATGTGTGAATTAGACATTTGAATCTGTAATATAATTTTTATTAGAGCTCATTTCAGCGTCCTGTTTGTCATTCCGTGTGAATTTGAGGCCTCAAACAGATGCGACAATAAAAAAAAGCAGAAGTGAGGAGGTTTGTAAGTCAAACAGATTTGATTTAGAAAAGAGGATGAGCGTTTTGCTTTGCTATAATGAAAATCATTTGAATGTTCATGGTTTTTCTGATCGAATAAAATATTTTTTCTTCACTAAATCTGGACTTTTCGTTTTTCCTTTTAATTTGTATGTACATGTTTTCACTGCTTTGTACGATTAGCAAAGCAGTTTATTATAATCTGCACAACTAATCCATACAAAATGATTGTAATGTACTTTTTTCTCTCTTTCTCTCGGTTTCGGTTCTGAAAGTTAAACACCGATCAAAGTAAAGTTTTCCTCAGACTTAAACTTTCTGCGGCGTGTGTTTCAAACACAATAGCATCCTGTGTGCTAAGCTTGTTACACACACACACACACATGCGCCTATATGCATACACGGATATCAAGCCCGGTGAACACCACTACCCCCTCCGTCCCCCTCTTTCGGAGGAAAATGGAGAGGGAGGAGAGGCAGTACACAGCAGCTAATCCGGCAGGCTCACTCTTCTGTTTATCTGTCAGAAGAAGGGAGGGAGAATTCATGCAAGGAGGAGGGGGAAACCAGTGGGGCCTCCTGATCTGTCTTTTGATATTTTAAAGAGGTCTGTTCTCTCCTCCCCAACATTGTGCTGAAGAGGCAGAGAGAAGAGATAGAAAAAGCTACAGACGGCGGCAAAGAGAGGAAGACAAAGGCTGAAAAAGACGATGGGGCAGATCTGGAGAAAGGGAGAAAAGATGCTATGGGGAAGGTGCAAGAACGCCCGGGAGGGGGAAAAAAATAAAAAAAATTAAAAAAAGGCAGCGCACGAGACAGCTGGAAGTGAGGGGAAACTGGATCGAAACAGCAGGGAAAAGCTTCAGACGTGAAATAAAAAAAAAAAATAGTTGACCGAGAGGCAGAGATTGACTGGCAGAGAGAATGATCGAACGGAGAAAAAGAGAGACAGAGTGCTCCCAGCTCGACACAAGGGCCCCATTAACTTGACCACTTGCCCTTTGCACACAAAGGCAGGGCCGGCCCACTGCCCCTCCCACCCAATTATCCACGATTAGGCTCAGTGCACTGTGTCAAGATGGAGAGGGAAGGGACGGGGGAGAACGGCGAGCACAGGGAGGAAAAAGAAAGAGACGGGGAGTGAGAGAGCGCCGAGAGGTGGATGATGAGGATTATGCAATTAAGTTAAAGTTGCAGGTATTCTAATAGAGCAACCTTTGACGGAAGAGTCGTCGCAGAGTAGCTGGATCAGTTCGGGGATCAATGCAGAGGCAGTGCTGCAGGACGAGAGAGACGAGGTTATTCGGTGGAGCTCATAGTTCACATTGTTTTATTTTGTGACTTGAATTAACATGTAGAGGTTTGAGACTATTCCAAAAATGCAACTGATACAGGAGGCCACATCACAGCATTGGATCAATTTTTGTTTCCGCTTCTCTGTTTTTTTAGGTGTTGTCATTGTGTGTTCCTCCCGTTTCATGTCCCTCCTCCCCAAAGGTGTGTATCAGTGAATCTTTACCAGCCTTTGGGATAAAAGTAAGGTAGATTTTACACCGTCTCCAAAGTTAACATGGAGTGAAACCCGAACACATCCAGATTTAAGCGCACCAGCGTCTAGTTCAAACATTGTGGTGCATTCAGAGTCCCACCATTAAAAGGAACCAACACAATCTAACTAAGTTAGCTTTATTTATTCCTAAAACATCTGAGGAACTCTATTTATCATATCTTTGGTAAAGAACAGGTGAGATGAGACATGCTCTGGGCCATTTTTACCATCTTTGCTCTTACCATACTCAGCATTGAAGGAGCTTTACCGCGCAGGTTCGGCCTACAGCTGTTCTGGTGACTGTGTGGCCGAAGTAAACCATGTATAAGCCATACGGATCCTGGCTTATGTCATAAAAATAAAACATCTTTCACGCACTCCAATGTTTGGGATGCAATGTATAGGTTGTGGTTGCAGAATTTGTGAATTATTGCACATCGCCGAGCCTTTCCACCTCCCAAGCTGCCGTATTTTCGAGAAGAGTTTCCAAAAAAAAAAAAAAAAAAAGTTGCAGAATTTGTGAATTATTGCACATCGCCGAGCCTTTCCACCTCCCAAGCTGCCGTATTTTCGAGAAGAGTTTCCAAAAAAAAAAAAAAAAAGCGACAGAGATACGGCCAAGGCCGCGTCTCCAGCTCGACATTCTTACTCTGTGTAGCTCTGAAACACAGAATGGACACTTGTTTATTGTATAAAAGTAAAACATCTTTTCCTGAAGCCTGTGTTTGGGATACGTTGTGTATACTGTGGGTGAATTATTGCATATCACGGTTTTGCGCCACTGTTATTTCTACCTCCCAAGATGCTGTAATTTTTTTAAAGGCACCAAATCACAGGGGGAGTTTTAGAAACATATGGAGGAGTTGAATGTTTTCATGTACAAGGAGGGGCAAACAAAAAGTCCAGGTGATTCGAGTTTGAGTCTGGCGTCTGAAGTGATGCTTTTCGTTGATCTTGTTCCAAACGAGCTTGCCCTAATTAACATCCAGAGGAATTTCTGTTTTCACAACAGAATAATGTTAAACCATACAACACATATTGATGATACCCACAATTTTTATGATAGTACTACGTAGGCACCTTCCTAAAATAATGGCCTAAGTTGACTTGACTGGAAATCATCCAGTCAAGCCAACGTTCAGATACAACACCTCCTGCCTTGTCAGATCATTTATAGGGCCAGGTTGGTCTAAATGAATAAAAAAAAAGTGTATATATCTATATTTTTCCAATTTTATTTTGAAACGAAAAAACCAAAGAACAAACCATACACGGATTGTGTATATATATATATATATATNCATACACTGATTGTGTATATATATATATATATATGTGAAAACTATTATGTATGTACTTAATATTTTGTTATTTTGTGCGATAATAAAATTTGTTGTGAAGATCTTAAAACAAGTAACATTTGTAAGGGAATAAATACTTCTCACCCTAAAACAAACTATTTTCTTTCAATTTTCCAATCGCAACAGAAACTTTCAGGACTCCAAAAAAAAAATAAATAAATAAAATGTCTGACTTAGATAATAAGGAAACTGAACTTCATCTCTTTAAAGGACTTTTCAAATAGTAAGATGTGCTTTGTCAGACTATTTAAATGACAGCTGCCGCTGTACGATACATACATTTTGAAAGTGTCAAAACAGCAACAAACTCCAAAACATATGTGGCAACAACAAATAGAAAATCTTTCAACAAATGCTACGTCAATATCCTTTCCTGGATGAGTCTTGGACTACATCTGATCAGTTTAGTTGCTTTTAACAACATCCGACTTTATTTTGTTGTAGCAATCAGAAAAAGCACAATGCATTGCCCGAAGTGCCAAGTTTCCACTATTTAACAGTGTTGGTCGTAAAACCTTGTTCCTTTACTGATGGATCTGACTTTTGCTGGTTTAACCCATCGCTGTATGCTTTACTGCAGTGCAGCTGCAGAAACAACAGAAGCAACCGTTGCTCCATCACACAAACACAGCAAACGGCAAGGTAGCATGAAAATCTGAACTGATTTAATTTCAAATCCTTGCTCTTCTTGCTGAAAAGCAGAGGAGGCAGCGGGAGGCCAAGAATCCCATCAGTGACACATCATCTGGTTTCTACATCCGACAACCACAAAAACACAGTAATAAAGCCCACCTCGTGACACAGTGTACCTGCCCACACGGAGGCACACGCACGTATCATGATGCATAAAAACAAACAAAAAGAAAGAGTAGGCTCCAGCATCCACACACACACACACACACACACTGTTACAGTGACCGTGGGCTCAGCTGCAGTCCAGCTGCACTGTCATGTTGTGCCTGTTGATCGTCTGCAGCCGCCACTGCTGCTGAAGCTGCTGCTCTCTCAAGTTTACTTTTGCTTACTTTCCTTCTAAACAGCTCTCCAAGAGGCTTTTACATCCAGGTTCAAGAAAAGTCTGCATAACTGAGCCTCCTGTATTTTTCATTTTCATTCAGTTATTTATGGTTTAAACACATAGCGAATATGAACAAATGTCTGATTTTTTTCACTTACAAAACCTTTTCGCTCTCCTTGCCCACCTGACGTCAAGAGCTGGATGGAGTTTGTGCTTCAGACACACTGAAAATACTTTTATTTCTCATCGCAGATCATGTGTTTGTTGTGACGTTCTATGTAACAAACTCTCACAATAAACAGGAATCATGAAACTTGACCACCTTTCTTTCTTTTTAGTCAAACTGGAAGTCGTCATAATGCTCGTTACGTCAAATTCTTGAATTTTAAACCTCTTGGAAGTGTCTGGAAAGAGCAAAACAATGCTAAAGACCATTTGCTTTAGTTGAGATGCAATGCTGGGAGTAAAATCTTGCAAATGTGAAGTTCTCCGATAAGGGTGGAATAACTTTTGGTAGTTGGCTAACTTACACCGTATATTGTTTTCCATCCACTTGACAGACTGAATGTTGGTCGCTCCTATAGAATCCTGATAAAATAAGCTTTAGTGTTTGTAGCTGTAACATGACAGGAGAACATTTCCAAGGTGCTTCTTATCTAATGTCTCCAAAGTTCACAAGTTGGTGGGTACAATTTTTTATTCTGTCCTTCAACAATATGGAGCAGTTCACGTCCAGATACATGAGACAGGCGTGTTCAGTTTCTGGTTTTTAGCATCAAAATGGAGGTAAATGCAGAGCCAGTATCACAAATACGGACACCGATACCGATACGTATCATTTATGTAAGATATATTATCAAACTTCTGACCTTTACGAGTCTTTGTGATTTTTCATTGTAATTATTTTTGCTAAAACCTAAGGCAGAATTAAGATCAGGTTTATAAGTATCTACAAAATACTTTGCCAACATACTTGTATGATAATCAGAAACATATAAAATTAAACAAATGTTGTGCATTGTGTTCAAAAACAAAGCGCAAAAATGATCATTCAAGAGCAAATTAAAGCAAAAATCTTTTTGTACTGTAGCGGTGAGAAACTACATTACAAAATTAAAATAAAATTTCAAGAGGGAATCTCAAACTGAAGTACCAATCTCATGCTAGCTATCGATTCGATGTTGATTCCGATCGATATTTTGGACCTCCAGTGTTTTGAGCAGTGATAATTTGTCTCTGCATTGCTTTTCAAGTCTCTTTATGTTTTCTTTCAACTTCTGTTTTCATCTTTTCATTCAAAAATGTTGATCTACGTTTTGTTTTTCTTTACCAGTTCAGAGATGATCCAGTACGACAGTACGGCCCCAGCCGAAACGTGAGCTCAAACCACCTGTACATCTCTGGGAACAGAGCTCGTCCTTCCCTCCACCACCACCAGCACCACCACCACTCCGACCGTCGCTCAGAATCTCTGAAAACCTTTCAAGCCTTTTCCCCTCTTCTCTCTAACCTCAAGGCAATTTAGGGATGGCTTTTTAAATGATCCGCTCATTATCGGTAGTGGAGTCTCTTTTTCCAGCCCCGTCTGCTGGCTCTCCCGCTTCCTGTCCCCACTCTCTCCTCTTTACTCTGTTTTTAAGAGGGCTTTTTCTGCTTACGCCCCCTCCCCACCTCCCACTCCTCCCTTCAGAATGGCTTTTTGATCCGTTTGTTTGTGCTCATCGAGTGGAATGTAGCAAAGTCCCTGAGAGCATTTTTTTTCCTTTTTTTTTTCCTTTTTTAAAAAATTTATTTATTTAGAAAGCCATTGAGTTTAAGTTGATGTGGATGAGTGGGATCCACCGCCGCCTCCCTCCCATCACACAAACACACACTCACCTGATGCTGGCCTTGATGACTATAATGTGTTTCATTACAGGAGAAGGAATGGAGAAATGCGTGGAGGCGGAATTCTGCCGGAATCACATGCCGTCTGTAGAGGAAACGGTGAAAGATTCACATTTTATGTGTTTATCATAGTAAATCACGAAAGAAAAGCGTCAGATGCAGTTTAGCCGCTAGCTAAACTGCGCGACTCATTTGTCCTCTCGCGGGCTCGGCTGGGCCCGTCGGCAGCTTTAAGTTATCCTCCTCTATCTGTTCAGCCCCTCCACCTTTAATACCCATTAAACCTCTCCATCTGGATATGCAGGAGGCCGAGTTCAGCCACCGACTTATTAGCTGAGTAACTGGAGGGAGTCGAGGTCAGTCCGGAGGCTGGCCGCATGCATGCACGCACATGCAATTTCACAGCAATGCTTACACATGAGCTTATAGCGATGCGCCGCTAATTGAAGGGGTCTGCTCTGTTGACGAAAGCACTCAACTTATCGCTGATTAGGTCAGGCTGGGTGGAACCGGGAGGCGAACAGAGACGGAGGGGAAAAAAAAAAAAAAACAGGCTTTGGGATGTATAAGACGACACAAGTGGCTTGTGTCGGGTTGAGAGTCCTTCCGATAAACGCCGGCAGTCTCTTGTGGCGGTGTTTACCCTTCCTATAATTGGAGAAGAGCCCACAATTAGCCACTGTAGCGCTGTACTGATTTAACACCTGCCTCCCTAAATAGTCACTTCTGTGCTATTGTCTGCATATGACTTAGTTGGATAATCAGTGAGGCCGACTACGGGTCTGTGAAACATCAAAAATAAATAGATGAAAATCTTCATGCTTTTGTCACCACTTCAAACACTGTTTTGGTGATGTTTTTTTTTTTTTTTTTCAGTGTTTTAACACCTGAGATTTAGGAATACATTGGTGACTTCCTTGATGGTTGTGATATTATGAAGTGGTAAAAGCTTCATATTATCTTTGGAACCTTGTATAAAAAAAATAAATCAGCTCAAAAATTGAACCAGTGAAAAAAGGTCTAAAAGGAAAAGCAGAACTTGAGAGCGTTGAAAGATTTTAAGCCTTTATGTAACTGACAGGGTCAAACAAATGAGTTTCTTCGTGGGAAATTTTAGTTTTAGACTGATAAATGTTGCTGATTAATCACTTTTGTTATTTGTAAACAGAAGTCTGTCCAATGCCTTTGGAAATTGCTTTATTCTTTTTCTCCTGAAGATTTCAAAACAATCTAACATAGTGTATTATAAGCCTGGCGGGCCACCAGCCTTCACTTGTGCTCCCACCAGGCTAAGCATTGCTTATTTATTTAAGTCTTTTTAAAATGTTTGCATTATTAAGGTTTTATTTTTGGTGTTCAGATATTAATCTTCCAATATTTTAACAACACATAATTATCAAGTGATATTTTCAAAGTTCCTGTCAACTTTAAACATTTTTGACTCAAAAACACGACTGAATGACTGCCGAGCACCCCAACCACAGGGCTTAGCAAGTTTGCTGGGGGAAACCTTGCTTCATCTCTTCTGGTTTGCCGCTATAGACCTTATCTCTCTGTGGGATTCTCAGCCTTCTTCACCACTGTTTTCCCATGTTACACTTCTGGTAGCTTCTAATTTTTACATTGGGAAAATACAAAAATAAATAAATAAATAAGTCAATCAAGGGAAGTCTAGCTATCTTGTAAATTAAACCACACACTTATATTTTTTCTAACTCTCAAATCAGTTGAACTTTATTTAAATTTTGCGTACCCAACTCTCTGTCTGCCTTCTCACCTTTTTGTCTCCATTTTTCCATTATTCCCCCCGCTTCCCCCTCTAACCCTCGCACTCCTAATCACCTCACTTTGGCCTATGTGATGGTGGTCGCCAGGGAAACAGCTCTAGCTTGACGACCCATGTTCTGGTGGGGCCAGGGGGCCGTTGGGGGCCAGTCAATGAGCCTCTCTTCCTGCCACAAGTGGTGCTGGCTGGATGGAGTGGGCCCTCGTGTCTGCTTTTGAAGGTCAATGAGGCCGCAGCCCGGCACTCTGCCACTGACTTTGAGCCCCCCAGAAAAGCAGTGCAAAAAATTTGGCTTTTAAGCGAAGGTTTAATTCAACCACACGCAGACATGACCGTGGTCAGACGCTCCGGGTCTTGATTCACCATCAAGTAGACAGTCACTTAGATCACTCTTCCTCAAAGATTACTTATTTGACATTTATTATTTTTGCTGCACTACCACATGAATGTAATTTCATTATTGGTAATTTAAGTGATAGAAATAGGTCATAAATATGAAGTGGAACTCAGATGATCTCTGTGGCTCTTCATTTATTTTGTAAAAAAAAAAGTGCTGTGCAGTTGGGTTCGCCACCCTTTACTTTGATACCCCAACATAAAATTGAGTGCAACAATCACCTTCAAAAGCCAAGTAATGGTAAAGCCAACCTGGGTGTGACGTAATCTATCTCTCACCAAAGATGTTCGGTGAAGACCTCAGAGGTTAGTTAATGAATAGTGAATAAACAGCATTGTGACAACCAGGGAACACAAACACAATGGAACCTCAAGTTATGAAGAAATTTACACCAGGTTAGATTATGAAAAAAATGTAGGACTGTTCTATTCATTATGCAAAAAAACAAAACAAAAAAACAACAAAACAAAATGAGGCCAGCATCACATGACTACGAGATCTCCAATACAGAGCTCAGGTGGGTGTGGATCAGGTATTTTTGTGTATTTCACAAATCTGTCCTCTATAGCAGAGAGGCAAGAAAAAAGAAGTTGTAACAAACCCACAAGATGGATGCACGATGGAAACAGTCCGACATGTGAGAGAAGATGCTTTGATGGGACTAAAACTAGAACAAACAGCAATTCACCATTTTGTGTTAGTCTCCCAACTAAATACATGGAGGTTCAACGCTAACATGTGAAAATGTGGGAAACGTTAATGGTGCATCAATACGTCTGATAGTGATATCCAATCTTGCAGGCTATTATATATCTCATAATAGGAGTACATCATAGAGCCACTGCTGTGTTTCAACACCTACATGTCTTTATTGGCTATGTTTGTGTTTGTTTTTGTGTGGCAGTCGAGTAAATATAAATCAACCAAAATCACTGGGTCTAAACAGCTGACGGTGAATTAGCAGTTTAAGTTTTTGAATCAGTCGTATTCCTCCTTGCAGCCTTCCTCTGTGTCAGCCTACAGGGTGGTATGCACCTGTTCCACACAATTTTCTCCTTTTTTTTGCTTTAGATGGGGGGAGGTAAATACTCCAGCAGCCACTTGTGTGCTTCCTCAGGGGAAATGTACATAGATTATGTCCTCACTAATCCTTCTGCGACAAAAAGGCATTTTGCTTCAATACAGCAGTTGTGCAAAGGTTTCAGCAAATACACTCACTGTGACAAACACAGCTACACACACTCACATGCTCATATTTCCAGTCCATATGTGCACAAGGACGTTGGTGCAATTAACCTTTTGCTGATTCAGTCCTATTGCTCTGTTTAGTTGAATAGAACTGGAGTGTTCCCCGGGCTGTACCCAAAACCTCTGATAGAGTGTATGTGTATTAGAGTGAGAGTGATTTCTTAAAACTCAATGCTGAGTTTTCTGGAAGAGGCTAAGCTCTTAGCTACCTTATGAGTCCCTCTTTCTGTATGTAGATGCTGTGTACGTTTGCATCCCCGATTTACCCTAAGTGGAGCATCGCTTCTAGCAGGTGAGTTTAGACTCTGCTCAGGGGTAGATCCTGGGTTCATCCTGCAGAGAGAGAGAGACTCTACTTCAGCTCAAGTCCAGCCTCTGGCGCTGGCACGCCGTCATCTGTCAAGAGTCGGCTTGCCTCGAGTCCTCTTTTTGTCATCAGCTTCGGCGGACCGAGCCGAGTATGTGCTAAAACGTTTTGGAACCCCTCCGAAAAATTGGCTCGAATCAGAAGAGTCTGCTTGCTTCGTGTTGCGCCCCGCATGTGTAAATTCACACAGTGTGTGATTACCTGTGCGACTCTTCGCCGAAGCCCAGTCTGAACTGGAGCTTGGCCACGGCTAACCGGTGAGCCATTTGTCTGAAGTACATTTTGTGGCCTTTCGTGCCAGCTGATTTAAACAAGTGCCCAGCTGTCGTGACTAAAACGGAGCACTTTACTTGTTGCGTTCGCTGGCCCGATTCCCTGCGGCTCGGCGGTGCCAGCGAGCCTTGATAGGAACAAAGAGTGCCAACTGTTGACCTCGACAGAGACAACAATTCAGACACATCCCATTTGTGTCAGTTGGGTCTGTAAAAGCTCTTCATGTACCTGTAAACTACACAACTACTTGTAGCAGGTGATGTGGTGGTATATGAACACTGACTCTCTAGCCTAGTCTCATTATTTGTCAATGTACTGAGAAGGAATATACAGTATTTAATAAATGCAGTGTACTGGAAGAGTATTGTAGTATTTAAACAATTTTACATTTTGTGGTTTAACAACAATTTTTGGTGGGTTTTTTTTTCTCGATTTTGCATGATTAACCAACAAAAAGTAGTGCAATAAAAAAAAATTTAACAACAAAAAAATCTGGAAAGAGTGGTATGCATTTGTATGCAGCTTCCATTGTCTTCAGAAGACACCTGATTGTTAAATTGGGCCCACCTGTGTGTCATTTAACCTGAATCTGGAGTGTCGTTAGATCAGGGCTTCATGGGGCTGAAGACTCAAATCAAACTGGGACCAGTTTTCCCACTGCTTGCCTCTCGTCCAGGGGTGTGGGCGGCGTGATTATGTCACTGTTGGCATGGCACCTTTGCTGATTGTTCAATGTCTTCATCAAGTAGCTACACACCTCGCTTCAGTATACCAGAAGCTACAATGATTAAAGATAAGCTAGCTTATAAGTAATACATAGATATATTAGCAGTGGTATACTGTCTTTGTCACTGCTGACATAAAAGTGTGCATGACTGGTTGAGAATATTGGTGAATAATCATCATTAACCAAACTGCAGTCCTAAGAAGGGTCCAGTGGACCCCATGTTAGCTTTTTATCCTGTGCGTGGTCCCGGCAGGGTCATGCTGACCCTGCGTGCACTTTTACGAGGTGCGACTCTCGGACTTTAGTGTCCTGTCTAAATTAGCTCTCTGAGTTAAAATTTATAATTGAAATACTTCAAGACACTTCTTCTTGAAGTAGGTGGCAGCTTCAGGAGAACCGTGTTCACTTCATATTCAACCATCTTCACATGGTGACTGATTTACGTTTCCCTGTGTGCAAATCTCACGTGTGCACATGTACTGGATTTCGCTTGACTTGGCGTCTGTTGCAAATAACCTGCAATTGCCTTTGTAAATACGCAGCGACTGTTAAAATGTATTGTTGTGCACATGCATGTTGGCGTGCATATATGTGCACATGACTCTGCCATTGTTACGATCCCCGCCTCTCCTGCTGCCTTCTCATGCTACAGCATGGCTGTGCTAGTTTAGAGTCATGCAGCTTTCTGTTGTGCACTACGAACTCACACAGCTCTATTAATTAGCTGTTTGATGCTGTTAATTGGGCTCCCACTGCTGCACTAATTGATAACGCCATTGCCATTGACAACATGAAACACAAACAGAGACGAGTCTCTCGCAGACAGCCTATTCAAGCTCCGCAGAGTGAGAGTGGGCCGGGTAAAAACCTGGAGGAAGTGATGGATGGAGCATCGGCAACAAAAGGCCCGGAAAGAAGGGGGGGGAAAAAGAGAGACAAAGGGAAACGAGATTGGAAAGAGGATGGCGCGAGATGTCAGAGAGTTTTCATGTTTCACAATGCAATTTCCCAGATTTATTCTACATATTGATTCCTGTTTTGATATTCAGGTTCCGTGGCTAACTCTCACAAACAAAACATCCGTCGGCTGAAAATGTAAATGCAATCTCATGTGTCAACACCTGGTAATAGCAATATCATCTTCCTGTTGCTCTGTGATCTGCATAGCGCCACACCCCTCACCTCTCTAATAACACTGTTCAGCTATTCATTGAAATGTCTGTTATCAAATATAGCATGTGTTTTTACCTGTCACCAGCTGAGATCCTGTCACTTCCTGCCTCCGAGAAATCAAAAACAATATTATTTGAGGCACATTTTAATTCGCGTCGCAAAATGGGAATGGTTGCAAGTGTCGTCAATTACTGTTTGACCTCTTTGGTGCGTCAAAGAGTTGTAATTGTCTTTCTTTTTTTATTTACAAAGAAAGGCCCTGTTCTGTGAAAACGTTACTTTTACTTATGCCACAGTAACATTTCTGGTCAAACGACTTATTTTTGGTTTGTTTTTAACATCAGCTTATTGACAAAATAGATTGTTTTTCAGGACAAGTGTCTGCTGGCCTTTTGCAGAACATCTCAATCTGAATGGAATGAATACAAGTTGTATTTCAATTTCTATAAAAATGTAGTCTATCCACAGAAACACAAGGTCCAATTATTTTACTTGAATATTACTTATTTGAATAGACATGCATCTTTAAAACTGTCACAGTTTCTAAGGCTATTTTATTATGCCCTATGTCTGTTAATTGAAGTACTGAGTCTTGTTTGGACCATCTGAACATGAAATATGAGAGACTTTGACCTCCAATCAAACAAAGTTCAGTCTGACTGACAACCTTTTCATAACCCTTATTTATCAAAGGCATATGCATAAATTCAACATAGTAGACTGCAAGTAGAATAGAAAAAATATAAATATTTATCCATCCATCCACTGTATGCTATTTCTTGTTAGGAAAAAGTTGGGGTACAACCTGAACAGGATGCCACTCCACCACAGGGCAACACAGAGACACACAGGACAAACAACCTTGTACATCAGAGCAACCACTTAACTGAACAATCGTTTTTATACTGCAGGAGGAACCTGGAGTGTCTGGGAAAAATTCATGCATGGAAAAGGAGAGCAAATAAAGTGCATGGAGGAAAAAACCTGGGCTGGGATTTGACCCCAGGACCTTGGTCATTTGTCAACAAAGTGAGTACAAAATGTAACCCACTTTGGGTTAGGGTTAATATGAAATGTGACGACTCTTTTTTTATGTACCTAATAAAAAATGGCTAGGCGTGGCCAAAGCTGCAACAGTTTCGAAAACTAGCACTCAATTAAAAAATGTTAATCAATTTTCAAATTTTGTGTGAAAAGTACTCAAAATGTACACAAACATGGTTGGTACAGAACATCTTTTCACATCCCAAATAGTTGGAAATGATCTCCGCCATTGAAAATACCTGCAAATCAGGGAGAAAACGGGCCTGAAATGAACCCAGTCAGGTGAGAACAGACGCATGGTCAAACAAAACATCATGAAAGATGGCGCCTTTATATCTGAAACAAAGTCAGGTGTGAAACAATTAAGGCTGCAGAAGTGTGAAAGAGTCAATGGGTCAAAAGACCAGCAACCACTTGAAGGGTGGGGGGAACATTCCTGCGAGTATAATCTGACACAGAGTCATGAAAAACCTCATTAAGGTGGGTTCAAATGGTTGGTATTAAAATATCCTGTGGTAAATGGATTATCTTGGTACCTAAAATTTGACGACAGGACCAAAACTGCTATAGTATTAAACAGCAGAAAGGCAAATTGACCTGGACCAGTTCTTCCCTGACATCTATCACAGAGTGATTGTAACAGGCTATCAGAGCCATGAAGATCTCTCCCTCTGAAGTTGGTTTTTAAAAAGCTTATTACACCACTCACTAACCTGCACAAATAAAAAATGATCATGTTTTCCTTCTGATTTCACGACTTTCAGTAAGATGCAACCCGTTTGAGACCATGAACTTAGAAGGAAAAAGGTAATTCTGGGGCTGTAAATAAGCTTTTCGGGGATTTGCTACTTCACAATCAGTGAGTGTTTTGTTGCGACCGCTCCTCATGTCTGCTGGCAATGTTGCTTTGAGGTATTTTTACAGTGGCCTAAATTTTCAGACCCAGAAGCTATGATCACATTTCATGCACAACAAAATAGCCCCTTTTTTGAGTTGTAGACTCACAGTCTTCTTTCCCTTTTGTACTTGTTTTCTTTCCTGCTTCTGTACAAGTGTGAGTGTACTTGTGCACATATCCAAGCGCTTGCATCTAGCGGTGAGAAGAGCAGTACCTTTAATGGTAGCAGTAGTGGCAAATTACAGACCAAGGCACACTATTACAATTATCCACATCTTTCAGGACAGGTGGACACACACCTGTTACCCACCTTATAGTAGTCAGTGCAGCAAGGCTCCCGTCGGTGCACACACATATGTGCATGCACACGCATGCACGCAGTCTTTGAGTGAGCTTTTTCAGCCATTTTCTGAAGAAAGTACTCTCACTCTTATGCTGGTATATGGCCTTCCTACTCTCTTGCTATTATATGTCTTTCCATTAGAGGCAATTACCACTCAGGCTACAGCGCTACGTCCAACATTCTCACACAGTTCTATCACTTATGGTCAAAGAGCTGCCTTTCTCATGTCAAGTATGCATTGTACACAAAGGAAAAACAAGTTACATGATACTTCTGGCAGAAACGGATTATAGATGATCCTATTTTCTCATGATTTTTTCCCCCTTCTATCACATAGTACATGTTTTAACATTTTAATGAGGTTTTATCTTTAAAGATGTTCTAGCAGTTCCCTATTTAAATCAGGTCTAACTCATAACTCCTGAGAGACTCATAAACTAGCCGTGACCTGACAAAATGGCGTCTGAAAACATGAAAGACAACTTCCTGTATTTGGCCCAAGTGGCCAGTCGTGACCTGCTGCCGTACATCAAACGGAGCTCAATAGGAAATGTCCCTGTGGAGACAATAACAACCTCGGTGACTTTGATTTACCCAGAGACCCCATGGTACAAACACTGCACGCGAAGCTGTGTGCAGAGGCCAGACGGTGTCCGAAAACTGCCGGGACCGGATGGAGGCTTTTATTATGAACTTCAGTCACTGCCCAAACTTCCTGCCAGGTGATTGAATATGTTTTTCCTTTTGTGTGCTTCTCTGCACAGCCTATTTTTAGCGTTAGATTAAGCTTGTCAGGGTTTATAATTTTCTTTTTTTTTTAACTCCTTTTGTGAACACCAGTGCAATCCCTTTATATCAGTTTTCTTTCAATTATTCAAAGTATTACAAGCTTTTTGTTACGTGGCTGTCAGTGCAAGATAATTCCTGCAACCACCACCCAGCACTTCCCTTTCATGTGTAGGCAGAAGGACGTTTACAAAGGCTGGGTGAACAAAATAACATCGAGAAGAACAATGACGGGTCAGTGAGACTTATCTAACGTTAACGTTGAGAAAAGGATCTGTTGTCAACAATTCTCTTTCATGTTGAGTTTCATATTAACTTTTTGGATTTTCTACTTTAGGGTGGCAGCTCTCACATTTATTTATTTTTGTCTTACTAATGGAGTACTCTACTGTAGATTCTCATGATAACTGGAGTCACAGTTCAGTGCTGTACAAAAATAACTTTTTTTTCATCATTAAACGTGACAAAACATTCCTTATTTCAGCTCCATAAGGATGACCAAAATGACATTTTATTTGAAATATGCCAGAGAACCGAGAGTATTTTTTTTTTCTTTTCTAAAAGTTTCTATAAATTCCCTCAGTTTTTGGTAGCATTTTCTTTTCCACTGTAAGACTTGGGTCATAAATTGTGAAATTAATTTCTCCACTTCCGGTGGTTTGCAGTTTTGTCCTATTCCTCTTGACAGAACTAGAGTTACTGACTCTGGTTCAATGTGTTCATATAACATTCTGTCCTCATGATGCCTTATATTTGGTTCACCCGTTTTCGTCACAGCAGAGCTTCCTCACAATAAATTACTACCAGTTAATGTTTTTTTTAATTAAACCTGTGAAGTAAGTAAAGTTTATTTGCAAGCTTCTCAATTTCCCTGCAAATGTAACATTGATCATTAAGACCAAACACTTCATTCAGCTCTAAAGTCCCCCCCCTCTCCTCCCCCAAGTTCTAAGTTTTTGTCATGTTCTTCAAAGTAACCTTTGTTGAAACTGGCAGCAGGACGCTCATTTGATTTTTTTGTCTGTCAAACTTGGAATTTGACAAAATGTTGCAACATAATTGCATATGTTGTTACAATAATGTTATTGGAACATTATTGCAATATTGTTGCAATACTTAATATTAAAGATGAATAATCGTAAATATTTAAAGATGATTATTTAAAGCTAATAATCTTTAAATACTAATTTAAAGATTATCATTTGACTTACCTTAAATTTCAGGTGTTCTCCATTCAGATTTATAACATCTTCACTTCTGTTTATTTCTACGGCATTTTTACCTGAAGGCACTTTTCAGTACAAACATGTCTAGATTATATCCACTCTATATGATCATATCAACCCAATCTTTTACAATATATATCACAATCATATAGGTAAAACATCCAAAGAGCCCTGTGTAAGAAATCCCAGCCAATTCCACCGAGTCACTCACATCCAGTTTAATACATAAACACATTATAAACATATAATGTCAAAATGAAATTGAATACATTATTAAAACCTTTGCTTAACCTTTAATTGAGACTACATTCTCAATTTCCACCTAATCCCATCTAGTAGATAAACATTTATTATTATTTTCTCCTAAATAGTGATGTAAACATGATGGTTTAGAACTCTAATTAACTCGTCCTAATGTACAGCTAATGTTTTCCTCTCCGTGTCGCGTTTTCCTCCTAAAAAAACCCCCAGAAGCAGAGCGTCTTCTGCAGTGCAGGGAACAGATTTGCATATCTGCCATGCCTCCCAACAGGCAGAGAAGTGCTATCCTGACAGGCCTAATGAACTAGCCATTTAAGTGGTCAAATTATACACTCATCCCTTTTCATCGTCTGATATTCCTGCTTTGTACAGGTGATGGAAAGGCAACTTTCCCCATTCACTCCCCTTTAGAAACACCAACCTCGCCTAATCCCTGCTTCCCTCTCATCCTCTCCCCCCGTCGTCTCTCCTGCGTCTCTTCCATGACATTGGTGAAAAGTGTGAGCATTCATTGAGTCGAGGATAGGGAGAGAGAGAGAGAGAACGAGGCAGAAGGGAAAAGGCAGTGCTCCGAGGCCCTTTGTGGAAAGAAATCATGTCGGAATACGGAGCGGGGGCAAGAGAGAGAGAGAGAGAGAGGGAGGCTGTCACAGACCTCAATGGCAGCATTATGTAAATGGCTGACATCCCCTGATGTAAAGCTGAATAGAGACACATTAATGTCTTGTGTATATTTAAAAAGCCTGGGCCCAACTCCTCAGGATTGCGAGCGGCAGATCCCGTAATCATGTTGACGAAGTAATGGCAGAGAATTAGTTGTCCATTAAAAGTGTATTATGCACCACGCTGGCACATGAAATTACTCTCAAATAGTGGAATGGCTGAGGGGGAGTGACGAGAGCGAGCAAGATAGAAGCGGAGGGGAGTGGGAGGAGGACGTTGATGGATGGCCCGTGCGTGTCTGCGTGCGTGTCTGCGTGCGTGCCCGCTGCGAGCGCGAGCGCGCTCGGGCGAGCCCGCGCGTGTGAATGCTCCTGCTCCGACTCGAAGGAGGCAGGTGATTGACATCTTTAGACTTTGAGAAATCAAAGCAGTGTGAGAGTGTGTGGATGGGCGCACAGCGGGACCTGAAAGATTCTAATGAGGTTATAGAGGGCTGGGTGTCAAATACGCACGCATTAACATATGCACGGCGCGCTCGGCACAGAAATATAAGATGTGTGACAAGTTAAACGCGCCAGGGAAGAGCTCGAATACGGATAATGAGATAAAAGAAGGCTAATTAGGGAATAGATTAGGGTTCATTATTTACCTGCCCGGCTTTGTTGCTCTAGTGAACCAGAGCTGACATTAATGAAGCAGTAAGAAGATGCAGATTTTGGGGCATACAGAAGCTGGCATGACATACAGTAGGGTTGTGACGATACATCCAGCTCACAAGACGACACCACACACGATGGTGAGTTCCCCGGAATAACACCAGAAGAAATGTTACCACTACTCCTTATTGTGTTGAAAATTCTGCTCCAGGTTTGATATGATCTGGGTTTTTATGCTTGTCTAACTTGTCTAACGCCCAAACGACATTGAGAATCGATTTTTTTTGTGTCTTCACAAAGATACTTTTTTTATATATACAAATGTCACAAATCTGAAACTGTGTTAAATAAACCCCAAGTACTTATCAATTTCAAAACTATAGAGTATTGCAGGCCATGTTGGAGTTATTTTACTGTGCCACAAGCCTCAGAAAATATCATCTGACTCCTCACAACATTTTCTGGTCAAATTTAAAAGATCACAAGAAAGTTGAACTATTTGCAATAAATATACAAAGTAAGAAAGAAAAAGAACAGGAAAGTGCACAATACTGTTCGTGAAAGTGAGATTGTATTGTTGTATTTTTTAAGAAAAAAAAGTTTCCAAATATTTAATCAAAGCTGCATATGTGTGTCCAAATCTGCAAATTAAAAGCTAAACAAAATATTAGTTCTGAATGGGAATATAGTTATGCAAAAAGATCATGTAGTACCTCTCATGTTGATTTTCATTTGTCTTGAGCAGTGGATCGATAAAAGCCATGCTTGTAGAATAATGAGCGATGAGCATAATTTCTTAACTCATTAACGCAACAGAGGAGCTCAAGAAATACTTCCTTTCTCACTTCAAGATAAAAGTCTCAAACGCAGATGAATGTCTCTAAGCTTAAAACACACTTCCATATTCGGGGAGCTTACACTTGCCTCACCAGATGAAGTCATGCAGAAAGAAAGAAAGTACCATGATAGCTCTTTGCGAGACAGACTTCACTTTGACAGGAAATGCCGAGGTGTTTTAATACCACGGAGATATTTGTCGCTACACCCTCTAAAGCTGAAGGGAAGATCCCCTCTGTACATGTACAGGTGGTGTCGTTTATCTCTGCTGTCATCTTTATGTCGCAGTCTTCAAAGTCAGCCGTCATCTCTGTCACGCTGCAGCGTCTCTTTTGTCAGGCCTCATGTGTGGTATCTGCAGACCGCGGTGCAAGGAACTCTACAAGTTGGAGTTTCTTCCAGCCCAGATTCCTCTGCATTTGTTGAACTTGTCAAACAACACGCATATCACTTTTCTATTAGCTCTTCCTTGTGGCTTTATTCAGAAGCTCATGTCACAGACACAGAGGTTTTAGCTTTTTAGACGCCAGCCAAATGCAGTGAAGTTAAAATAAACATCTAAGTGATGGTTTGGCGGCCCGCCTCCGTATCTCCTCCCATCTTTCTTTTCTCCTCCATTCTTCTCTCATGTCTGAGGCGATAGAAATGTAATTCAGATGTCAAAACGCCCCATCTCACCCTCTTCCCCCATCTCTCTGTCTTACTCTGTCCTTTTCTAGTCCGTCGTTCCCATTGTTCTCGTGGCTGCTCCTTTATCGAGCGAGACATCGCCGAGAGGGGGGAAGAAAAGGAAAAGATGACATGCTTTCTCAGCCCGTAGCGGCGCGTCCCCGGCTAGAGTGGCTTTTCATTTGAGCGATACAGGAGTGACAGCTTCCACTGTAGAGGGAACACCCCTGCGCCATAATGAGAGTGACTGGGCTGCCAAAGACGTGTCTGTCTGCCTGTCAGTCAAAGCTGTCCATCAGCTCCCTCTGACACAAACCTGTCTTTCTGTGTGCACTGCACCTCTGTCTGGCCTTTTGTCTGTCCTGCTCCTGGCCTAGGACAAGACGACTTCTCCTTTCATGCTGTTTGTAGATACAACTGACTGTATTGCAAATATTTCAGTCTTACTCTACTAGACAAATTTTGCATGTCCTCCGATGTAGAGCTGTCTTCCGCTTGCCTTATAAGGTTTCGTCTTACTGAACTACATTATATCTACTTTGTCATCCAGTATTACAATATCTACAGTGCCCAATCTAAAGTAGAACTAATTGATTTGTAACTCATTTGGATTTGTAAATTCCTTATCATGCAAGTATAACTAAGACTGCAAGTCCAATGTAACAGTAACAAAAACTGGCCATCCTTTTGTGGATCTGGAGAAGACTTATGACCCTGTACATCAATAGATCCCATGGAGCTGTAGAAGTGAGGATTATTCAAAGTTCTATCAAGTTCTTGTATATAAAAGCAAAATCTATGTCCACATTTTTGGCACAAAGTCTAGCTTGGACTCTACCAGGACTCACCATTGTCTGTAACCTTTTTTGTGGTGTACGTAGATAGGATCTCAGGACCTTAGGAGGCTGTTTTGTTTGGGATCGTCGGTGTCATGATGTTTGCTTTTTGCAGATGATGTGGTTCTGTTGGTGTCTTCAAGCCATGATCAGCTCTTCTAACTCTGAGGCCATGATTCTCAACTGGAAAAATTAGTTTTCCTCCATTCAGGTTGGTGGATTTTCTCTTCCTCAAACGGAGAGTCTATTGTTCTCTACTGATTGGAGGACTGAGCTGGAGGTGGATGGATGGACTGGGGGGCGCATCTGCAGTAATGCCAGAGCTGAACTGGTTTATCATGGTAAAGAAAGAGCTTAACCAAAAATCAAAGCTCTTAACACTCCATCAGCAGTTGAAGTTAGCTTCTCCCGTCATACTCAGCCGAAGTTAAAGGTCTCCATTGTCTGGGAGGAGCTCAGAGTAGAGCCACTGCACCTCTACATAAGAGTTAGATCTGGAAGGATGCCCCTCATGGTGCATCCATGGTGCTCATAAAAACCCTTTGGAGGTTTTTATGAGCACATCCCAGTGGGAGAAGAACCCATGGCAAATCCACAATTTGCTGGAGGAACGTTATGAACTGGGAACGCCTTAGGATTGCTTGGAGAGAGTCTCTGGGTGGAGGATTTTCTGAGTTTCACTCTCTTACCTGTTATTCCTGATAGTCCGGTAGACACTATCATAGTTACATTTGTTACATTTTCATCTGGTGCAGTTCGACTTCACACTGCACTGTCAAACAAACTAAATCCTTTGAAAAAACCTGTCCTCCCCCCTCACCTGTGGTGGCGCTGCACCAAGAACCACTGAAGAAAAGGACACAAACTGAGAAATTTAGGTAGACCAGAGTTCACTTTTTTTTGTCCGCATCAGAGTTCAATTACCCAGTCACACCTCTCCAAACACACCAGACGTTCTAGGCAAACAAATTAGAGATTGATTAAAGTGGACTAAACAGAACTGGTGGTAATGTACCCTTAAGGTGAAGACACAAAATGTTATATTGCAAGAAAAAATATGTCAAAAAAAAAAATACATTTGTGAGGAGAGAAACAGTTTAAGAAGTGAAGAAAGCACCTCAATGTAAGATTGTGCAAACACTTCAGGAATAACTTCAAGCCAAAAAATATTAATGTACTGAGTATTTAAACAGTTTAATTATAAAATAACTATGAAAATAATAAAATGTACTTCTTGACTTATGTAGAATTTAGGCGAGAAGGAGTTGTTTGCTTTATTATTTGACCTGCTGATGCAGTGTACGTTATAAACAATACTACCACAAAAATTAAAAGACTTTTCACTTTTAAGGTAATAAAAATGCAAAGTTGGCTAACAGTAACCAACCACCATTCCTCTAGGGGAGGCCATAGGAGCACATAAGAGAAAAGAGAGATAACCTTATAGAAGTGAGGCCTCTCCTTACCTCCCTCTGGCTCTGCCTCCTCTCCTCTGGCATCGTCGCCTCCTCTAACATGAGAAATACATTCTGCTGCAGACAGGGCTCCTATGTCTCCTGGTATTTGTCAGTCCATCATCTATCCATGTGTACATGATTTCGTTTGAGAAAGAATTTACACACGCACAAAAAAAAAAAAAAAAAAAAAAATCAAATTTAGTTGCCCTGATCTCCGAAATATCGGTTTGCTGCAGTGAGCTACAGGAAAGACATGACCTCCACTGTCAGTGTCAGTGTTTTTGGGAGGCCAAGCAAAAGAGGATAGAGGTCAGAAGAAGAAGAAAAAGTGCTTTCTCCTCTTGGGCTGTTACGTGTCTTCTTTGACTT
The DNA here is from genome assembly GCF_000485575.1 of Poecilia formosa. NCBI lineage: Eukaryota > Metazoa > Chordata > Actinopteri > Cyprinodontiformes > Poeciliidae > Poecilia > Poecilia formosa. Next base: position 2,511,424 of record NW_006799979.1, on the reverse strand, counting down.
GCTCCGAGGAAGAACACAACAAAAAGAGGGGAACCCAAACTTTTTGTCTGCTCTTCCCTCCTTCCGTCTCCCACCGCCACCCGCTCTTGTCCGCTCGCTTACTTGTAGGTTCTTGTTAAATGGCCAACCAACGACATCCCGGGTGAAAAGACAGAAGGACCACAGTGTGTAGATGTTTGTCCAACAGAGAGGGACAAAGAAACAAGGAGTTAGGACCACCTGAGTGCCACCCCCATCTTCCCGTCTCTCCTTTTTACCCCCTTCCTCCCTGCCTTTTTGGCAGGAGGTCACCATTCAAGCCCAGTGCGGTGACAAAGATGTCCAGTATATAGAGTGGAGAAAAGAAGCCAGTGTCTCAGCGACGGCCTGGCTGCCTTGCTTTAGCCATGGTGCCTGTGTGAAAGGCGCAGACAACACAAAATTACTGGAGCAAAACGAGCTCAGAGTATCAGAGTACATTATATTTCCAAGGTTAAGGCAAATTGTTAAATAAGTAAATGTAAAAGAGAGAGCAAAGTCACAGGAAAAAAAATTGTCAGTAGCAACACAGTTCACCAAGTACATATTATCAAATGTCTTTGCCGTAGTTCTGTGTCTTTAATGCATAAAGTTAAGTTATCTGATGAGGTCAGTGTATGAATACTTGCATATAAAATACCCAAGCCTCTCTAAAACGACTTATTTTCTTTTTTTTCCTTTTTTTTAATTTATTGACTTATAATAGATGAAAAATAGCTATTTGGCTAATTCTGGCACATTTACAGAAATGTTGATTTATGTGCATTTCTCCTCCCAAATAAGTTTCAAATGTATCCAAAGCCAGCCAGGTTTCTTGATTTAGGTTGTGAAGAACCTAGAAGCTACATTTACAGTACTTTAGGTTTTAAACAATTTATCCTCCATTGTTTTAACTACATACTTCCTTCCACTATTGCCTCATGCCACTAAGTGTCACAAAGTTAAACATATTTGTAATTATTATGTTTCTACTCAATTTCTACTCAGAATTTTACTGTAATGTCTACCATAAAGGAAGTTAAGGGTACCAAACAAATTTTGACACAAGGTCTCTGGGGCCTCGCTTTTGATTTTAAGTAATTACAGATTTAATTAAAAGCAAAAATCAAACAGTTTTTTTTTCCAAGTTGCTTCTCAGCAACATTTAAATCTTTACTGTAGTTAGCAGTTGTCAAACAAGCGACGTGAAAACAAATCCGATGCAAATCGAACCAGATCTGCTCATCGCCCCCCCACGCCCCCAACCACTCCCGGCTGACAGTCATTTTGCTCCTTTTTCCGTCTCTTGTTTCTGTTCTTTGGAGGTTTGTTTTCATTCTCGGTTTCTCAGAACAAGTCTGAGTCTGGCCACACGGAGCGTTACGCGTACACTGCAGAGAAAGAGAGGGGAGACAGAGAGGGAACGAAGGGCTTGTGTCCCATTAATCTGCCACATATGGTGGATCTGCAAATGACAGATCCCTAATGGTAAACATTGACGGATAGCGTTAGCTTGTTTCTATTGGCGAGCTGGATGGGTACACTTGTGATAAGTGCTCCATTGCCGAGGAGAGAGATGGTGTAAATGGGGCAGGAGAATACCACTAATAAAGCCCCCCACCCACCCACCTCTGCTCCTCAAGCTAGACCTTTTGTCCCACCTGCTATTCTGCTGCTGTGAAATTAGGTTGCACCCCCTCCTCCCCTCTCTCATTCCTCCTTTCTTTATCCACCTCTTTTTCTTTTGGGTGAGCGGCCATGTGAAGAGGTTCATTACTGCCGTGGCTAGATGCACTCAGGTATGGCTGGGTCTGTTCCCACTATAGACCCAGAGCTCTCTCTGTGTCTGGCCCCTCTGGCTCCCTGGAAAAGGGAAACATGGCACACAAAGGTCCTGTTAGCACTTCCTATGAAATCAGCAGTTTTCTCTTGAGGTACAACGCTCCAATTACCTAACACTTGGAGGATGCTGCTCCGCAACACACAACACAGCCTCTCTCCTCCCCCCTGTGCT
>NW_006799979.1:2498180-2506449 GCF_000485575.1 Poecilia formosa | reverse complement strand
CTCTCTCTCTCTCTCTCTCTCTCTCTCTCTGTCTCTCTCTCTCTCTCTCACACACACACAAACACACACACACACACTCACTAAAATACAGGTATTATTACAAAAACATTACCAGTAATGGTGTTTGTGGAGACTTATCCCAACTCAGTTCCTGTCGTATCAGTAGATGGGATTAATGGATCCCTGAGTGCGATGCTTGAATTAAACTACACTCCCTCCATGCAGGGAGTGGGGATAAACACATCTGAGTATGGACCTTTGAACTTCCAACAATTCTGCCCATCTGCCACTCAGCTGCAGGAGCTTTAAGCCAAGAACGCTGGGATGCTTCACTCACCGTAATGATATCAGCAGCCCAGAGCTACAAACCGATGATCTGGTTCGGAGGTTGACCTTTGGCCAAAAACAGAGATGAAGAAAGTTAGCTGACCTGTGATCAGTCTTTGGGGAACACGCTGTTTCTAATGTTTCTAAGACATAACTGGGCATGTTGGTGGCTTTAACTTTTACTTACTGGTAATTGTTTTTTAGGGAACTGAAACTTGTAAAAAAATATAAACTTGCTGCAGCATGCCTCCTTTTTATTATGTGATTGAGCTACTAGATTCCTCCATAGAACATGTCTTATAACACATGCAGTTTATAGCTACAAGTTTAATATGGTCACTTGCAAAGGTTCTAACCTGTTGCATGCAAATTTTTTCACATATTGACCAAAACTTCATTGTAGCTTATTGCTATATTATGCGATAACAAACAAACACCATTACGAAGACCAGCGAACACATGGAAAAATTATAGATACAGTTTGAGGAAGTCAAAATCTGGGCTAGATCATGATAACTGTGGAGGAGCTACAGAGACACAGCTCAGGTGGGAGAAACTGTTAACGGGACAAGTATTGGTTGTGTAGTCCGCAAATGCTTTTTCTGAAAGAATGGCAACATGGGGGCATAATAACCATGTCAAAGAAATTGCTATGGTTGGATTAGAGTTTAATTTCAGCTTTTGGCATTTTTGCAAAAACATGCGTGCGTGGTGAAGCATGAATGCCAAAAGCATCATATGCACAGTGAAAGATGGTGGTGGCAGCATTATGCTCTGCAGGTGATTGTCTCCAACAGGGACAGTGCAGCTGACCACAGTTGAGAACATGGATGGAGCAAAAATATTGAGCAATCCTTGAAGAAAATATTGATTCTGAGAAGTAGAACACATAATGCATGCCACACTTTTAAGTTTTTTATTCGAGAGAAAAAAGTAATGTATAGTTTCTCATACACTTTCACACTATGCACTAATTTGCATTGGTCTGCCAGGTAAAATCTCAGTAAATTGATGTTTGTGATGTTAATTTCACAAAATGGGAGAGGTGGGGGAGTCCAGGCAACAGTCACTTTTACAAAGTACACTAGGATGCTGTCAAAGTACCAAATATCCAACAAGAAAATGGTGAAAGTTGTCAAGGATTGGGCAGGAAGTGCTTTCAAAATCAACTCCTTCACCTTCATCTCGGACACCGCAGTGTTACAACTTTATATATTTAAAAAAAAAAACAATTATAAAATCTTGGCACACTTTTTTTTTTCTTTTTGGCTTCAAACTAGTTTATAAGTAAAAACTCTTACACTTGATTTTCATTTCTAACTTCATTCTTCTGCGTAACACTACAGAAAAAGGGGCTTCCATTTAATTTGAAAAGCTTTAAAAACATTTTAAGGTATCACCATGGGGAAATAATAGCAGCAATTCGATATATATATATATATATATAGTAATAATTTAAACCGAGATTTGTTAACATATGTCATTGTTCTTTTTCTTCCGTTTTCTGCGCCATCTGTTTGCTGCTGGTAAGTATGAAGAAACGACCTGCAGCTCCAGAATAATAATAATAAAATATATATATTAAAAAAGCGATTAAGGGCGAGAGGATTATTTTGAATAAGGTCAGTGTTGATATGAATTAAAACAGCGTCTCCACTGGAGGCCTAGTCACTCAACCAGACAGTGCCGAGGAGGCTTATATCGGGAGAGGCGTTAAAATCCATTTTCTCATCACTCTCTTTCTCTCTCTCTCTTTCTCCTCGCTGCACGACCTGTTCTCCCTCCTCCTCTCCCTTCATCTCTTCCTCCTCCTCTTGTAGAAAAGACCGGGTCCTGAAAGACGCGCCGCATCATCGTGCCATTAAATATTTAAGCAAAACACTGAAACTATATGAAAGATTAAGGGTGCATAAAAATAATTAAGGATTATAGCAATGAAAAATGCATGCTCGGTGTAACCTAGGAGTTCATGATATGAACAATACAATATTAATGATCTGGAGTGAAGGACCGTGCAAGCAGTTCTGCAACCTCATTAGGAGGAATGCGGAGGGGAAAAAAAGGGAAAAAAAGCTGCGAGCTGCAGATAGCAGATACCCTGGCTGTTTACAGGTTCACAAAACAAACAGAGGTAATGTATCCGCGCAGTGTAATAACGGCTGCACATGCGCGAGTGCGTGGGTTTATAGATGATACCTTGCAAAAAAAAAAAAAAAAATCCACGAGAGTTAAAGAGCGCAGTGGACAATAGACGGACGCAGTTGTGCATATTTCTTTTTTTTTTCGCAGCATATAGAAAGAAAAAGAGGAAAATGTAGTAGATCTGTCACTACGCAAGCTTTTGTAAGGAAGGTCATTTCTAATGCAAGTCAAATAGCAGGGATATATTCAAGAGCGTAGAAATTAGAAAGCAGCAATACCTCAAATTACATTACCATGAACAGACTCCATTTCTTTCACCGAATTACAGCGGCGTGAACCGCCTCATATATCTTTTATGTGCGTGGACATTTTTTTAACGCACCCCTCCACCCGCCTTTCAGAGTAAGTGCGCTCATTTCTCGCGGGGGACATGGATATTTTACCAGTGTTTTAATTATGGGAGCCCGAGGAGCTTCGGGGGGCCCGGCGCGCTGATGAGGTTTCCCCACATCGTTGGTTTTCAACAATGACAGCTCTTTGACACATTTTCAGGTCATTCCGGGCTGAATGAAATCCAAATGAAACCCATCGCCTATTGGAATGAGGTATCAATAATTGGCGCTGCAGAGCCGAAGAAGGCCGCGACTTTTCAGAGAGTTTGGCTGATATGACCTCTGCAAAAAAAAAAAAAAAAACACTGCGGGATTAGGAGCCGTTCTAACAATGGGATCAAAGTCATCGAGGTCGCGGATTATGCAAACATTTAACATATGTTAGAGTGAAAGTTTCAAAGTGTCAGATGCTCAGTATGATGATGATGATACTCTGATCAAACCATTTTTTAATGTAGTCAATTACACAACAGGGTGACATTTTCCATGCATTTTTAATATATATATATATATATATATTGAGTTGAAATTAGCCAGTTTACCAGGTAATATGCATTCAAAATTAAAATGTAGGTAATTTCTAAAATTTGCTTACTTAACTAAATTAGTTCAGTTCCAATTTTTAACACCTGTTTTGGATAAATTGAATAAATTAAGTCAAATGAATTTATTTTGCCTTAATTTGACTTAAACAAAAATAAATATCTTGGTTCTTATTTATTAAAAATGGCTGTCTAATAAATTCTTATTAGGATCGTAGCATGTAGGCCTACTGTATTTAAATGCTGTCAGTCTAAAATTATCTTCATTGCATGTGACCTTGCATTTAATGGGCAAGGTCACATCAAATGCCAAACACACCAAATTAATAACAGATTTACAGATACAGTCATTAGTGCACAGGAACTTATGAATGTTGAAGATCCTCTCTATCACAACCAGACTCCACTGGGTCCCAGACGGCAGTAATGGATCAAAAAACTCATCCGGGTGCTTCCGCCGTGGAGCAGAAATTGTGAAAACAAGCACAAGAGAGCACAGAAGTTCATCAGCCACTTTACTCCAGATTAAATATATTTTATTAGCAAATATGTTAGCTATTGTTCATACCTCTGTTAAGATGGCTTTTAAATAGTCATAAAATTAAGAAACTAAGTTTGCTAGCATGTTTGACCTTAGCAATAGCACCATTGCTAGCTACATTTGGGTTGGATACAGTACGACAGTACTACTGTAGCTACTGCTAGCTACTGTTGTACTGCTAGCAGCTGACCTTAAGCTTTCTCCACAACCAGTCTCATGGCAGACTCACATTTATTGTATTGATAAATTAAATTATATTACAGCACAAATTCCCAAAATACATATTCCAGTTTCTGCTGGACACGGCATAGCCTGCGACAAATTAGAATAGCTAAGTGTTGACAGATGTCCCTTCAACACTAGTCTGGGTATTTTAAAAGCAGCTAAAGTTTTTGTTTGTTTTATAATTAGATCTGTCTGTACAGAGTGTGGGATTCTTATTAAAATGTTGTAGTACCCATACCGTGCCAACAGGAGGTGATCAAATTGACATTAACTATGTTAAGGAGAACAGCCAATGCTTGGCTAAAGCAGTGTTAGGCTAAAGCTTTTCTCAAACAGTTTCAGTTATTCATGCCTTCGTCTTGTGATTACAGCTTAGTGGATTCAAAAAGGGAATACGCTGGAAAAAATACGAGTTATGGTTTCTAGCGCAGAAAGTCAGAGCGGCCATGTAAAGACGATCTGTCTTTGATGGTTTTTAATAATCTCCCTATATGTAGAGTTAAAATCTCACATTAGAAACTTTTTTTTGTAAAAGTCTGCATTTTCTACAAAGAACTTACATTTACATTCATCTTTAAATAATATTTATCGTTAAAATACGTGAAATATTAGCAACCATATTTACAAGCCACAGTTTAATTAAAATTTAAATAATTTCAGGGGATAATATTTATTACCGTCCAAAATTCTTTTTTATAGTATACAAACCTCTCATTATAGGTTCATAGGCTTCAAAATGTATAAATATGATGAGGTCAAACATTTTGCGTTATTACCTTGTACAATAAACTGAACCTCCTCCCACAAATCCCTGAAACTAACTGAAAATATTCAGTTTTTTTTTTTTTTTGTGTGTGTGTGTGTGCAAATGTTAGCATTATTTAAACAGCTTACATATTAAGAAACTGCTTAGTAATCTATTAAAACAAATGGCACATTAGGATTTATCCTTCTTGCAAACACACACTGAAGTGCCGCTGTCAGTCCCTTTCTCCCCACATTAGCGCGGGTGAGCACCCGCTGCCGATTATAGCCGCAGATTCTGCCGCTATTATGAATTCAAAAACATCCTCCCGTGATTGAAGGGAGCCATTACAATAAGTCACGGGCTGCTGCTGATAATGGCACAAGGCAAGCACGGCCATCAGCCGCGTTCTGACAGGATATTGAACGGAGGTGAAAAGTTAACAAAATTATCAAATAGACAACTCCCCACACCCCAACCCTTCACAAAGACAGACTTTCATGCTTCCCCTCAGGGACCGTGACGTAAAATAATAACGCAGGGTCGCTATGGGCCAAATTCAAAACCTCTGTTTAGAACAAAACACACACTGATCATTCAGTGAGGTGTTGGCTCCATGTCGTAAAGTAGCTGCGGTGAGGGTCCGATCCCTCCACTGCGGACACAGAGGGGCAGCAGCTCCCTAATCATCTGAGCCCCTCAACTCCTTGGCATGTTTTTGTTGCCAGGTGAACTGCAGTCACACAGTAGCTCAGGTTTGGGGGTTGAAACGCAGCCACGGGGACAAACATTTGGTTTCAAGTGTTGCTTTTAATTGCTTGAACATGTTTTAGTCCACCGTGATTTAGATGTTTAACTCTGTCATTTGAAAACAAATTAGAGATGATTGATTTCTTCGGGCCACACCGGAGCAGCAACCCGCCCCTCTTACCTCCCCGCTCCATTCTACTTTTGTTTTAGCAGGGGGGTGAAATCGGAAAGTCTATCTAAAGAATGCCTGTGCTCCCTGCTCTGTGTTGTTGTGGAGTATATTTATGCTAATGTGTTTGTGTGCAGTGTGTGTGCGTGCGCCTCGCCGAGTCGTTCCGCGGCGAGAAATGATAGTCGCATTAACCCTTCAACTCTTATTTCATGGCTGCCTCGTTAAGAAGCGCGCCGATTTAATTACCAGCGATGGAGGCTGGGGAAGGTACAAGGCCCCGTGTCGCCGCGTAATTGGAAGCATTTCTCTTTACACCCAACTTAACATTTTCCACCCATCTCTAATTGTTGAGTACAATTCACACTCATTAATACGGAGAATTATGTAATTTTCAAAGCAGGACTTGGGTGTGGATGTTGAACAAGAGAGCGATAATTCCTGCAGACTTGTAGCCGCATTCAGGGAGCCCACACTACGTGGCCTGTGCTGCTGCATATGCGCAAAGCTATAATTAAAGCACTTTTGAATGGCTGCTCTTGTGCTTACATTACATTAGCGACGGTGACTCCAAGTGGCCTTGCAACGTGGTCTTTTGTGGTATATTTTAGTCAGTTTAGTCATTTACAAATTAGCGCGGCGTACATGCAAGAGTAATGTGCACTGCATTTTAGGCTGTCAAATCACACAGAAACAAGCGAGATGCCATATGCTAAGCTACGTTTGCAAAGAGAAAAGATCAGTTGACTCTGAATGATCATAGTTAGACTGAATCAGATATAATTTGCAGCAGAGTTTGGTCTTTCCAACAAGTATTCCAGAGTTTGTCTTTATGTGATTTAATGGTCTTGGTTATCCATATTATTTGTTTTTCTTTATCATTATAGTGAGCTAAGTTTGTACTTACTTCAGCCCATTACAATACTTTGGAGGTACTAACTTCACATATTTGCCATTTTCTAAAGCAGTTTAAACAGCACGAACCCAAGGCTTTATGGGGCTCTGAGAAGAATTTGATTTGGGGGACTTTCAGCAAAGCCAGACTTTTACAGCTCAACTAATATTTATTTCAAATTAGCTATGTTTAGATGTTTTGCTTAACCAGTGGGTTTTCTTAAAAATGGGCATTAGGGCACATTGCCAGGGCAACACCTTGTCAAGGGGTGGCACAAATGTAAGTTTGTACGCCATGACTAAATAATTATTTGAGCCAAGGTTTCCAATTTATTATACATTAAAGTGGTAAATTGCTTTTTAAATTGCGTAATTTAAATTGGGAAACTAAAATACTTTGATAAAACTTAAAGACAATTACTTTAAACTGAACATACGTTTATTTAACTTTAATTCTATACGTTAAAATATGTAAAGATAAAACTAATATGAAGTTTCTGTTGTATTTACAGAAACCTGGTGTGTTTTCCATAAAAGAACTGCCACTGTGTATTATGCATTACACAAGCATTATGTACTGCAGCTGGGATGAAACACAATGCTCCTTGGTACTTAGCAACCAAATGCCTATTGCATGAATCTGACAGCATTTGAGTTTGAGTGTGTATTTCAAACTTACTTTAGTTCTTTTTAAAGTTCTGTTGCTCCAAAGTTAACACCAGTCGAGCGACTGATGTGTGGCTCTTACAAAAACTGTACAATATCACAATTTTGTTGTACATATTCACTTTACTTACTTACATATTGCAATGATTTCACAGTAACAATAAAAAGTATTTTGCCTGTGAATCAATTACTGCTACAGTCAGAGCCTCAACGTAACAAATACTGCTCTAAACATAAAATGTATCCATTGTCAGACAAAATGTGAACGATCTAAGTGAACTAAATGTTGGAAAATGTTTATACACCAACAGAAATCATGCTAACTGTTTTTCAGGGTTAGCAAACATCAACTTGATCCGTCCATCCATTATCTACACCCACTTATCCTTGCAGCCCTGCAGAGGGGCTGGTGCGAGGAGTGGTGTGCATCCTGAACAGGTCATCACTCCATCACTGTCATCAATTATCAATTAAGTTTGTATTTTTTAAAATATGTCTCCCCCCCCCCACGATAATAACAAATGACGTGACAACAGTGATGCTGATAGGACCCCCTCAGGCCTGGAGCCCCTGAACAGCTGCTGGTCCTGAGGCCGGCTGTAAGTTCAGCTCATAAATGAACTTCACTTACGTATTTGACTGGATGTAATCTCTGTTCCACTCATCTCCCTTAACGAGTTTCACTCTATTTGACTTTATCACGTCTATTTTGCTACCATTTCTGTCCTACATCTTGGACATCTAGCTTCTCCAGTTTGCTCCCACACGTCTTCTTTCTCTCTCCTGTTTTAATCACCACTCAGTAACCCACGACGACCGTTTGAATGGCAATATTTAATTGGCCGTACTTCATTTGCTCTTTAAAAAAAAAAAAAA
>NW_006799979.1:2473533-2497730 GCF_000485575.1 Poecilia formosa | reverse complement strand
TTTTTTTTTTTTTTTTTTGCTCTGAGCGGTGTTAGCTTGCCTCCGCCTCGACAGCGCCCGAGGAGATACAGCCGTAATTAAATGTTACATCTGCCAATTGTTTCATGGGGACAATGAGGGAGGGAGGGTGCGACTGGAGAGCAAGCGACAGAGAAGAGCAGGAGATGAGTGGAGGTGAGACAATGCTCCACGTTGGACGGTTTGAAGAGAAGATTGCAGAGGCCCGGGACATGTGAGGAGAGGAGATACTCGAGCAAAAATAGACAGATAGGAGAAAGAAAAAAAAAAACACTATTCTTGGACTAACAATGAGCACGTCTGTGTCAGTGTTGCAGTCCATATTGATCTGATCTGTCTGAGTGTGTGAATGCCTGCTCATATCAGCGTGGGAGTGTGTGCGAACCAGACAGTTTGGTGTTTGAAGTGTACCAGCGCGTCCCGACGCTGTGAAACCCTCCGCCTCAGACATCTTGGCTTCCCACCGATACCCGAAGTCTCCGTGGAAACAACCAAAGTTTACACGCATTAGGCTTACATTTGCCGTCTTACAATGCATCGTTTGGGCCTTTGCCCCGGTCCTCCAAATGTATATCTGCGCACATGCACAACATTAAATTACAAACACGTAGTGCCGTTCCTCATCTACAGAGCGAGGCTTTATTTACCCCTGGCGAAATGAAAACTGAGACGGGAGGTGCTCTGGTTGTTCATATCACCCTGTGAGCAATTAGCAAACTGCACAGGGGGTGGAGGTAAAACACACACACACACACACACACCGTCTCACACAACACTGTCTCTTTAGTCGTTTGATTTCAGGCGGCTGAGAGTGCATGTTTGTAGGAATATTTTTGTTAACGATTAGATCTATTCTATTCCACTGAGCAGTAAATTTGATTCTGAGGCCATAAAAGCTCATTTAGACACGAGTCAATGCTAGTTCAGCATGCGACCGTGGTTTAGATGCTAGCATTTCATTTACTTTTGGGGTCTAACCATTGACTTTTGCATTGCTAGCTTATATATCCTACAAAAACATTACAACTGGCACAGGCATGAAAGCTCAAACTGTGATGTTTAAATAATCATGTGGAACGAGGTTTCTTTAGTATTTGCTACAAATATTGGTTCACATGAGTCGTGTTGGACTTGCGTATTATTTCCAACGAAGGTGCATTGAGGTCTTGCTTTGTGTTTTATTACTGTGTGATTTGCAGACTTTTACAGAATCTACAAATTTGATCTCAAATGAATTTTAGACCAGAGTGCTCTAAGCCAAATGTCTAACACAAAGATTCATGTCTAAATGAGGTAGATTCATAGCTTTAATGTGAAAAATAATTCTATTCTATTCTATTCTATTCTATTCTATTCTATTCTATTCTATTCTATTCTATTCTAATAAACTTTTCCCTTTTCATTCATTTAGCTGTTGATTGATTTATTTAACAGACTCATGGTCCACACAGACATTAAAAAACCAAGATGCATTACACAACAACAATAAAAATTTATTGTCATTTAGAGTATTTTTAAGTGCCCAAGTTTAATTAAAATTACTGTAATAGCAAATCTTTTACATTCATTTTTTGCCTTCTGTTGCCTGAAGCCAAGTTTGACTGAAATAACTGTAAACATTGATTGTGGATAAATACATGATGGTGCTGAAGCATACTTTTACTGCAGGTGTTACTGTAAAGATTACCTCTTCTGTATCCTTCTGTTATTTTGTAAGCAAATTAGATTTCTCCTTATACTTTGTTGGTCCTGTTACATCACTCTAAGCCGTGCCACCATTCCTGAATCGACCAGAGCAGGCGAAACGGATAAATCTCGGGCTGTTTTTTTGTGGAATAAACCCACTCCTATACGCCCCGGGGCAGAAATGCATTTCCATAACACCGATAAATTGGATTTAACGGCAAATCACGGCCAACAATGGTTGAGAGCTATAAATGCTGCTGTCTCTCCCACCCTACAGCAAGGACCTACAAAGGCCACCGTGTGTGTTTAGGCGTAAGCACGTCGCCTTGTTGGTTAAGTGGTCTTGTCTCGGTTAAGGTATGAAATCGTCCTGACTGTAAGCACCTTCCCCTTCCGGCCGTGACTTGTTATCCATTTAGCTGAGGAGAATCTGTGCTGTCAGGGGATACGGGGGTCCTTGTTCCTGCCGACACATGAATGCCGGCGCAGGCCGAACCCAAACAAGCGCCGCTGGGCAGATCCACACCGACCTGTTCTGCACCTGTGGATCAAGCCTACTAGTGCCACTTTTTTTTTTTTTAATTCAGCTTTAGCCAAAAATATTTCAAAGCTTTCAAACAGTAGCTGTGAATTTGTAAACCGGCGTCGGCAATTATTGAGTAATTTCTACGTCTACTTTCCATCTTTATACCAGTTAAGAAAATGAATCTACCTGAACTTTTGAAGTTTGAGGCATTCGCTTGAACAAAATCTGCCAAATTGCAGCTAAACGAGGGTCGCTGCGTGGTTTAAACGGGATAGATCTCATTAAAAAAAAAACAAAAAAAAAAACCTAGAGCTCAGACGATGAGTTGTTTTTTTTGTTTTTTTTCCAAGCAGAAGCAAACAGAGAAATCAGCTAAGCACACACGAACACACGCACACACCCAAATACACACACCTCCCACCGACGGTGATAACAAACAGTGATTAGCATGTGAAAAACAACACAGACGGGGTGTAAGCAAGCAGATGCCTGTTTCTCTGTTAGCCATGTTGATTAGCCTACTGTCTTAATATCTTTGTTTTGGTGGATTTGTGTCTGCAGTGCCACTTCCTCCTCTAAACCCCCTCGCCCCCCAAACCCCTCCGCTCACCCGCCATCCCCCGAATCCGACACACCCGAGGCCACCCTGTAAAACACAAACTCCTTTCTAAAGCCGATTCCTGCCTCTTTCACCAGCAAAACAAATACACAATCAAACAACGCTAAGCTAATTCCCTCCCTTGCTGAAGCTTATTCACAGACACACTCCCTCACACACACACACACACACACACACACGCATACACCTCGTCTGATTTCCTGGGGCCGTGGTACTGGCAGGGAGTGTGTTGTAGCACCAATAGAGCTCTGTGTTTGGGGTAATTGCTCTCTCTGTGTTAGTATGGAAATCTGCGAATGTGTGACAGGGCCAGATAGCTTCCTCCAATGTTGTTCTGATCCTGCCTCTAGGCCTGCAGCCAAACTATTTTATCTCTTAATGCATTAGAGTGATCTTCCAATTAGCCCACGCTCATAATACTCCCCCCACCATTCCTGGTGGCCGCCTGGTTTGGGCTGCGGGGAAGACGGGAAGGGAAGCGGCGAGCATGTAAGCATGAGCGGGTTAGCTCGCGTAAACGCAGGGGTGAGGAGGGGGGTTGGGGAGGTTTAGGGTGGATGGTGGTGGTCGGGCGGGGTTTGGCAACCAGGAAAAGTGAAGTGAAGAGGATGCGGTGTATGTGAGGGGCGGGCGGTGGGTGGTGGGTGCTGGTGTGGTGATAGTTCTGCTTGAGAGGTGAAATGAGGTGCTTATTGTGCACGTTGTGGGGGTTGCACCGTTAGTCTGGGGCTCCTGTTGTAAAGTTTGCTGATAAGGGGAACCCGGCCCTTGAGCATCCATTCTCCTCGGTGTATTAGCGGCGCCTTATCAGAGGCCCAGATAAAAAACCGGCTTGCCATTTGCCTTCGGTGGAATTAAGCCCTCCTCCGCCTCTTCCTCCTCCGCCTCTTCCTCCTCGTCTGCCTTGGCTAACCGGGCGGGCTGCGATTAACCTCGACACTGTCCAATATCCTCTGCAGACTCCCGCCTGCAGATTAGCCGCTATTAGTTATGACCAACTAAATTAACCACCGCCGCTTCCCCCTCTGCCCCCGAGAGAGAGACGAGGAAGGGATGGAGTGGGAAGACGGAGGAGGAAGCGGGGATGGAGGGAGATTGAACGTGGAGACGCAGGCAGAGGGAGGCTGATGGGAAGTGGGGTACGAAGTGAATGATGGAGATGGAGAGAGGCCAAGTGCTCTGAGGGCCGTTTCCGCTCGCTCTGAAGTGCCTCATTTTGCATCGCACACTGCAGGGCAACGCATGTTTCGAGTCATGTTCTCGATTGGTACAGTGATCTCACCGTGCTGAGAGGAAATATGAGCACAACTCAAGCCCCCTTTCAGTCTGGGACGGATTTTGGAGTGGCAGTAGCCTGCGGCAGCGAGCTTTTGGGGTGCTCAAAATATAAACTTTTTTTTTTTTTTTTTTTTTTTTTTACTACGCAAGTAATGAAATGCTTTTCTTTTTGCAACTATTTAAAAATGACACAGTATCAGACACCGATCACATTACATCACACTTCACTTCCATGCCCCACACATCCTCTATTTTGTGGTGAATTTCAGTGACTTTACTACAAAGGTCCTGTCTACTATGTCACCTTTTGTTTTTGTTTTTTTTCTACAGATTAAATATATTTTTTGAAACAACATTAAAAAACATTTTCAAAGAATAATTACTTAAAATTATTTGAGAAACTTTTTTCACGCAGGCCTGAATATCTTTAAGTCGACGTATTCCTTACTATCAGTCTACTGGAACTTTAAAATATATTATTATTTCGTCTTATTTACAAAAACATGCACATTTAATGTGAATCTATATGCACAGGCCTCTGGCTGGAGCTTTCATTATCTCCGCAGGTATTTCACACATGCTGCGTCATTATTCTCATAATGTGATTTCTTTCACTTTAAATTATGGAAACTGTAACCACTGAGCCGGTGGACTGAGCCCAAACTTTCCCTTTATGTAAAGCATCTCATATGCAGCAGTCTCGCTCGTGCATTGAGTGAAAAACGCAGTTTTCTAAAATAAAAAACGGTTTATGGTCTGTGTCTTTCAATTTAGCACATTCAACACTTTCAATGAAAACATCACTGGAATGCAATCTTATTTCTAATACAAATAGCATTTTAAGCTGTTTTGGGAAGGTCTTAATAAAGCATGTGCTGTGTGAAATGAATATTTGAATTAAAAAAAGAATTCAACCTAAACAATTCATTCTAAAAATACACTTTATGATTTGCGTGAAGGGGAGATGAACACGGCATCCATTAGGAAAATAAACGTACACATAATGAACACACACTCACACACATACACACTCACTGTTGGAGCCGCTAAACTAGTTTAAAGCCACTTTATACATCAGTGAATGAATATTCTAACACCATATGAAAAGGATAATGTATAGACACAAGCAACCATAAGGGAATAAGAAAGGTTCTCAGTATTTTTAAAGGTAACTTAAATAATTAGAAACATATTCAATTCAACCCAATATGGATTTAAAAAAAAAAATCTTTCCACGTTTTTTTTTTTTTTTTTACAGGTGAAGTTAACTGTACGGGCAATTTTTTTCATTTAGATTTTTAATATGCAAAAATAACTTTTCCCAGCTTTTTTGACAGTTAATCATAAAATAAGAAAACATCAAATTATTGTATTTGCTTGTAATACATTTTTGACAGAGCAAAATCCAAATTAAAAAAACCCAAATAGTTTAATCAAAACAAATTGTTTAGAAATGCTAGCTTATGCCCTTGTGGCACCAGAAGCGGAGCCATGGCGGCCGTAACGCAGCCTTTCTCGTGTAGCGTTTGCAACGCAGCGGTGAAACTGCATGCTGACAGTGTGTTTTTCCCAAACGCGTCCTCCTTCCTCCGTCTGCCGACTCCTGGGTGACAGTTTTGTACTTAACTGTCACCCAGGAGCCTCTGGCGTTGGGATGATGCCACTGAAAACGCTCCTTGTAATTTTAATAGGGAGCTCGTGGACTTCAAAGGACTCGGGAACATGTCATGGTTGTTGCCCTTTACTGTGTTTAAAAAAAAAACAACTGGAGTGCAAAGCTGGCAGCTCAGCCCCTCTCCTCCTCTTTCCCTCCACCAGCTCTGTCCTCCCACCACCTTCGACCACAATGGAGGAACCTGTTTATCTCCGTGTAAAATTAAGAGTGTGAAATTAGAACACGCCGAATTAACTAAGAAACCATGCTTTTGTTACAAAAGGGATGAAAATGCCTCAGGAGACACAGGAGGGAGAGGGAGAGCGGAGGCAGGGACAAAAGGATGAAACGTTATTTCTAAATCATGACAGTCTCACTTATAATCACACTTCCCTGAGGTGGGGGGCACTCACTTATCATCAGGACGGGGCCTAAAACCTGACAGAACACAAACTTTTATGTAGAGACCAAATTGCAGTCTCTGCGTGTACAAATAGATTTTTTTTTAGGGTCAAGTGTGGTTCTAAGCTAAATCTTATCATGTCTGGGTCAAATTGCATTGCATCGGTTTGGGTTTGGCCCCGAGTTGTGATAACGAAAGATCCAAGAAAGGAGGGAGTCGTGTCAGTGGAGGATCACACTTTAACAACTTGATTTATTTTTAATAAGCACAGTTTAAAAACAACACAATAGTAACTAAACCAAAAGAAAAAGAAAAAAAAAACTTGAAGAAGAAAGGAAACGCATGAGCAATCAATTAAAATGTGAAAGAGCAAAATTGATGATGGAGAAATACAGCCATGACATCAAAAGATTGGGGCAATAAAGAATGTCATTTTCAAAGACAATCTGTTTGTGAGGAACATGCACCCCAGAAATGCACCGCATCAGCATAATGCTGCCACCACCATGTTTTACAAAGAGCATGTTCCATTCAGAGTAATGTGCGCTGTAATATTTTGACACGGCGAGAGGCAAATGGGACTTCATGTGACTTCCCTTCAACAACCTATTACTTCTCGACACTCCTCCACGACATTACTTAAGGGTTTCAGAATAAAGGGGGCCTAACTTATACATATTTGGACATCAAACCTTTCAGTTTCGTATTTGTGAAACAAACAGTGTGAAACCATGTTCACAACTACTGTCACTGTTTTGTGCTGGCATGTAATGTAAAGCCCAAATACAAACCTAGTGGGACAAATTGCAAAAAAATATATTTTTATCAAAGTACAACAGAATGAACGTGTGTCTTTGCGCACAATGCACACCGACGCTGTGCTTTCACGTTGCTCTTCCCTGCTTGAAAATCGACTCGGGACAAACGCGCGGGATCCTGAAGCTAAATGACAACACGCCAACACCGGCTCTTCTGCTTGTTCACTCTCCAACTGCCTTGGTCCACAAACAGGCCTCTGGCACTGCGAGTCAGCCAGCCAGACCACCCCGGCCGCTCGCCGCCGCCCCATCGCCTCTTCTCCTGCAGCCGGCGTTAACCAGCCAGACTCAATGTGGCTTTACTTACTCCCATAATGACTCCTCGCTCTGCCCCGCTTCCACCTTAAGAGAATGAGTGATCAACACACCGGTAGCCATTTGCGAACTGTCAGTCAAACCCAGGAGCCTGCCATGCTATCAGTCCTCTAACCGTCACCAAGCCCTCGTCGCGTTCCTTGCCTTCCTCTAATACCAATTTAAATTGTTCAATGTTCCTTTTCTCCCGCTGCCATTATTCAAAAAGATCATAATAGTTTTCCCTGTGCCCAAAGCACAAAAAATCAATTATTTCCCCACAAAGACTTGAAAGTACTTAGCGCGGGCCTGCGAGGGGAAAAGCTGTGGGTTATATCAAATTGAAACTGCACTCATTACACAGGCACACAATTAGTTACCTCTGGTCTGCCTGTCGCTCTTTAATTTCCGAAACGGCATATCTGTATTATAACAGAAACAAGCATGCAAATGCTATTGTTGGGGATTTAGAGAAATCAATAGGACGGCTGGCGAGAGGCGTTTGGTGGCGCTGTCACTCAAAATCTGCTGCCGGCGACTGATAAAGGTCTGAATTCAAATTAGCGCCAAAGCCGGCCACTGACATCAGAAGTGACATCCGAAATAAAAGGCACGGCTTCATGATATATGTAATTATTCTCCCCGCATTTGTGCCGGGTTTTTTTTCCTTCGCTCTCCCTCCTCTTTTCTGCCATCCCTCATTCTCTCTTTCTGCTCATTGTGTGTACTTGTGTAACTGTGTTTTGCATAAAGGGATTAGGAGTGCCTTAATGAGAAACTGTAATTGTTTTTTTCAGCCTCACTCCATGGATACGTTCACGTGCGTATATCTCCGCGCATATACGTCAGCTAGAGACGAGCTGGAAGTACGTTGGGAACGAATGTGGCCTTTTCTTTTTCTCGCTCTCCTTTTTTTTTTTTTTTTTTTTTTTTAAAGGCAAATAAATATAGGATTGAAACGTGCTTCTTTTCTTCCATATCAGAGACTTATTGTTCTGAGGGCAAAGAAAAGAAGAACCTGGGAGAAAGCCACGTTACGAAACACACTTCCTACAGTAATGAGCCAAGGAGTGATACCGAACAATGGAAACAAACTCAGCCCCGGCTTTTGGGTTTTGCCAAATACCTAATTATGGCTTTCGCTTAATTTTGAAGTTTAACCAAACTTTTTCTTTATTCTGTTTCTTACATTTCTTGAAGTAATTTCATTGTGATCCTTTTCCATCTGTCGTATTTTAATTTTTTTTTTTTTTTTTGCATTTCTGGTTTATTCAAGTCTGGATTGTTGACGTGAAGGAGTGGTCCGCTGTTTATGAGGCTTTATATTCATCACCTGCTGCAGAATATGTCATCTCGTGAAACCCTGGTTGAGTAACAGGGGGATTTGACAAACGCTGTACGAAGGAGGGTGATTACAGAATGAGAACCAGGTGTGTAGTTGGAATAGTGCTATCACAAAAACTAAAGATATTCCATTCTCTTCAAGGCACAATTAAAAGTTTTTAGTTTAAGTTGCTTTACAATTTAATTTTATATTTGTGTCCATTATAGTTGCAGGAGATTCAGCTGACTAAAATTTTGGACGATTATGTCACAAAAGATGACCGCAGGTTACTAAAATGCAACTACAACTGAGTTACATGTCAGTCGTGCGACTTTGACAGGTCTACATTTCAAACGCGCTGCCAAAATGAACACTATGAGCAACACAAAGCGATGAGTTTCATGGCGCTGTGTTTGTTTTGTTAAACACCACGCTGACAGATTCCAGTGTGGACTCTGAAACACCTTCGTCATGTTTGACAGACTTTATCCCGGAGGATTAGGTTGCCCCCGGCAACTTTCCAGTTGTTTAATCTGGTAAATCTCCTGTATTAATAAGCAGTTTAACAGGTGTCATTAATAAAGTGGCTCATGTTGGAAAAGGGACGTTTGTCTTTATGTAAACAATCTGAACTGTGAGTTCTTGCACAACTTGTGTTTACCATGACACTGGGTTTTAAAAACAAGATTTTTTGGAAGTTGTCAACATTTTTTTTTTCCAAACGCAATAGGAACAATTTGCAACAACGAAACCAAAAAAGAAAACCAATTTTTTCTCAAGCAGGTTTTTATTCTAATTTGGTTTAGAGAAATCCGATCCTCTGACTAAATCGATGACATTTTTGTGACATTATCAGTTCATTTCTGTTAATATTTCTCATCAAAAAAAGACTTTAGGTGGAAAAAATGTCTTCCATCGGAGTGTATTAATTAAGACTTGGATTTCTGTAAATAATAAACACTGATAAGGGTAAGTACATGTAAATACATCACGTCTTCGTTGTGTAAAATTCTCCGTCTCTTTTCTGTCCTGATTGAGTCTCTCCTCCTGATCATCACTCTTTGATCCCAGATTATCAGGAAACAGATCCAGATGTGAGAACAAGTCATGCACTCTGATGCTCATGCTGCACCCAGAAAGTTGACCTGATTGAGCAAAACCGATGAGATTTTTGGATTCAGCGCATCAAAAGTACCCTAAGACAGGTACACTGGCTGTTGACCAGTGTAATCTAAGGAGCCAAACTCTACTGCACAAATAATAATAATCCAAGAGGAAAACAAGAAGGAATGAACTAAGCCCAGATCTAAGTAAATGATCAAGAAAATTTCTAAATCGGAAACACAGATTAAACTCAAAGTCCAAACATATCATGGCATTTTGATTTTAAAGCAAGATCCTTCCAGGAAGTTTAAGTGTTTATGTTGTACAACTTATGGGGTGAGATCAGGGTGTTGGGTGGGAGTGTCGTCTGTGACCTGTTTGGCAGGAAATATCATGTCTGTAGCTTTTAACCTGGCTCTGCAGTGTTCCTGTCATCCACCTCCTGCCTCCCCAGCCGCCCCTCCCCTCTTCCCTTATTGGGATGCTCACTTTAGAAGAGCAGAGCCATCGGCCTTGTTTCTGCCTTGTCCCAAAACAAAGCCTTCTGCTCTGGGTTGGGCCCAAATGAAGTGGGGCAGAGTATGCAGGGAAAGGTGGGGTGGGGGGGAGAGAATGTGCCCTTTGTTCCCCCACCCCTCTCACCTCCCACCCTCTCTCCCCTTTGCTCCCTGTCTCCCCATATCCTGCCTCCCACCCCTGCTAGTTCTCCAACACTGAAGGGAGAGGGTTGGGATTGAGGGGGTTTGGCTGCTTCATTCAGCATCGGTTAAACGTTTTCTCAGCAGCACAATGCTGGGGCGGAGTAGGCAGGTGCAAGCCAATGAGAGCCGGCAAGGGAGGGAAAAGAGAGACGGAGAGGAAGAGAACAACAGGTTGACCTAGAACGGACTATAATAATGTAGCACCATTAACCCCCAGAGACCCCCACACTCTCTGCCTTTCTCGCTCTCTCACCGTTTCCTGCTCCTGCCTGTCGCTCACCAGCCCAGTGTACACAAGCTAGCTGCCCTGGCACTTGTGATACCACCTAGAGATAAACACAAACAGGCCAGGACATACAGGCAGGACACACACGGTCACACCTCAGAGCCACAGCCTCACTCATTTTCACATAGATGGCTAGTCAAGTGCAAGTAAAACACACATTCACACACGCGCGCTCACACCAACAACAGAGCGACCCTATAATACGTTAAATCGCACATGCTAAGATAAGCACTCATGTCATAATACGGCAACACACACACACGCATACACACGCAGGCTTTCACTAGACCCAACCAAGTGTGTGATGATCAGTGGGAAGGCTTCAAAACGAGGTGGGGGGGGGAGAGTGTGTGTGTCTGGCAGCCAAAGTATGTTTTTCTTCTTCCATGATGGAGCAGGACTAACTCCTCAAAGACCTGGTGGAGTTTGTTTGTATAGTCTGTGTGTTTCCATGTGTGCAAACGGGAATGTGTTCGGTTTAGCTTTTCTGCTCGATGGATTCAGTCCTGAACACCTTGAAGAAATGTCGCTCCATGACCTTGACAAAACGGATGCAAAAGAAAATAGTTTGATTTTGCCATTTGTGCTTCTACCTTGATGATAGGATGTCTTCTTCAGAGGAAAATAAAGAAATGATTTTAGCAACACTTTATTTGAAGGGGTGTGTGTGTGAGACTGACATGTAATAAACATAACACCTGTCATGAACCTGAAGGAGTCTTTATGGATGTTTATGACTGCTGCCATGAAGTGTCATTTGGTAAATAATGACACTTTTAGTGCAGGTTTTATTGCAGCTTTGCATTAAAATGTCATTTTTTGACAAAAAAAAATGCAAAGTTGGCACTTTTTATGCACTTTTGATGCAAGTTTTAATGCAACTTTGCATTAAAACAAACAGTAAGATGGGAGAGAGACATACATGCACAGTACGCATCGTCTGATGACTGGCAGAGTGCATGAACTGATAGATTGGACTTTGTTCTTGCTATTTATCTGGCCAATAAAGTTTTTATGCTGCATTCAGATTTTCTGGAAAACTACTCAGCGACGCCAGACGGTGACAATTTATTTGTCGCCATTTTGTGGTTTCAAACACTAAAGGAACATGAATATAAATAAGTAGGTGTTATGCAGTGATAAAATACAAACAGTCAGAAAGGCTCAGTTCATAGTTTATACCAGCAGCCTTCACCATTCTTCAACAGGAGCTGGAGAGAGCCACGGCTGATGTAAGAAACTCTGTTAACAGGGCATTGACGATGACTGCGCTCAACAAGGTTGTTCTTTATGAAAGAATAAGAAAAAGAAGGCAATTTGTTGGCACAGGTTGTATAGGGGACACAGCAAATGTGTAGAAGACGGAGCTCAGGCCAGAAAATCAGATTTCTTGGCCTACATGCAAAACGCTCTGCACAAAACCACGCCATATCTTCCCGGCAGTGAAACATGGTGATGTTGGCGTCATGCTGTGGGTGACTTTTCATCAGCAGGAACAGGAATGTTGACTAGAGCAGATGGGAGGATAAGTGGAGCTCAATACTCGTGAATGGTGAAGGAAAATGCAAAGACTTGAGAGTGGAGTGAAGGTTTGCCTTTCTGCAGGATAACCAGTCTAAACCAGATTTACAATAGAACCTGTTAGATTGTATTTGAGCTCTCTTAATTTTGCCGTCACATTCGACAACATGGACTGTAAGCTCCTGAAAACCATGACCTCATTGCTGGTCTGTAGGTTTTCCTTCCCTGGATTCCCTCCTGGAGGTTTCTGACTGCGGCAGAGCCTGAACATCTGAACAGGAGCTGCAGCCGTGGCAACGTTATAACCTAAACTCTCCAGGTGTCTCATTTCCCTTCCTGTTACGGCTGACAACATCTTCCTGCATGTACATTTATTTGGCCAAAATGATCCCTTGAAGTTACTCTGTACTGCATGTCTCACTATTGTCTGGTGCTTTTAGTAATGCGATTTTCATGTCACTTGCTCCTAATGCAGGAGTTAATTAGTGCGCGCAAAGTGATCTTTTATCCTAAATTCATAATCTATGTTTGTGTTTCATAAATCATCCTGTAAAATCCAAATGATGAATCTCGAAGGGCAGTCATTACAGTTTACGAAAATGGACCAGAACACTATTATTAATGAAACATTTCCATGATTTAAACAAGATACTAATACATTATAATGACCCCAGAGGTCGCTGAAAAACGTCAACGTGATCGGCTTTTCGTGAGCGTTGAGCACACACTGAGTCTCAAAGGTTTCTTTGTGAGTACAGTGTTTTGTCTTTCATTTTTAGGTGGGTCACTACCTACCTAGAAGTTGGGCAATAACAAACTTTTACAGCCAAAAGTGATGGTTTTGTATCAGGGGACGATTTTAACAGTGATAAGGTTAAATCTGTCATATGTGAATCAGTTTGATTGACGGCTCTTTTTCAGAGTTGCATATTGATACTTTGACAAAAGGGTTTTAACAGCAAGTCCTTTGACAAAGATCACCTATCAATGCTGCTCTTCTGCACCCTGCGTTACCTCTTTTTCATTTTACACCCTATTTTCCTCCTCAGTCTCGATTCTCTATTGCTTTTCCTCCCTCCACAACACACCTACTGCTCCAGATCGCTCTTTCCTACCCATCTCCCATAGGTGATCAGTGACCCTGTGAACACGAATCTTCCATTAAAACTGGAGCAACAATGTCAGCATACACTTTCTAGTTTGCTGTCAAATCCTTTTCTCTCCTTCATCTTTGTGGTTGTGTAGTAGTTTTTTTTTCTTTTTTGCCTGTTTTACTTCTCCAAAGCCAGTGCTCCTTTACATCTCTTCCTATACCTCCAACATGTCTTTTGTTTTTCTCACAATCACCAACTTGAAGTCATTTTGACATGTTGTTAAGGTTGCTTTCTTGGTGCTTTAACCTTCTGGGTGTGAAGATGTAAAGGCTCGGTAAATGAAACTGCTAATAGAAATAGAAAAATTGAAGAAAAGCCAAAACTGCAGTCCTACACGAAGACAGCCATAAGATCCATGAGGAAGGTTTACTCATTGCTGAAACTCCATGTTCATTTATTTAAATGCTACCGCTGAATTGGTATTGCCAAATCAGATTGTATGTTTCTCAAATCTGGTTTGACAACTACGCAACTTGTGCCATTCCACCTCAAAACTGCAAGATGCTTCCTCCTTGCTCCCACCCTCTGTTCTCTGTTCTCTTTATTGCCTCCCATGAGGCGTAAGTGATGACAGAGGCTGCACTCTGGGGACTGTTTATTTAATCTGGGATTCAATAATACACAGCTTGGTCATGAAAAGTGGATGTAAGCAGCCCATTAGCTGGCATGTAGACCCACCAACAAGGAACCACTACAGTCTTAAGAGATTTCACCGGTTCCAGCTACTCTTTTGTGTTTGGCTATAGGGAAAAATAAGGCAGTTGTGGGTTTTTCATCCTGTATTTCAGAGTCTGCAAGACTCCCTAAACTCTGAACACCTCTCAGGAAATTTGGGCCCACTTGTGTTTATAGTGATCCAGAAAAAAAAAAAAAGTCTTCTGGGTTTCTTAGCAGAAGATTGGTAACTTGAGGTATTGGGTTCCTCCACGAAAGTGGATAGATGAAGGCCTCAGTTTCCAGTAGAAACTGACTGGGTCGCTTTCTGACTTTACTATGACTCATCTAAAGTCACATCTTTGCTTTGTTGGGGATGTGTTTTGGGTCTCACCAAGCATTTTGTACCCTGGCTTCTGAGGATTGGATAAAAGTCTAAGATTATAAAAGACTACGTCCCTTTTATATTTGCCCTTCTGTGCTTAAGTAAAAGGACTGTAAGATTTTGGGAAAGCTCTTTTTATTTTGTCAAATCTCTCTTGAGTCAAGTTGCTGCCAAAGACCTCAATCTCGGTCTGACCCGATCATAAAGTACGTTTTCTAACGTCTCTGAATAATTTTTGTTAGCAACATTAAGACACGTTGGTATGTGTGCCTTCCATAGCAGAGGACTGAAAGATCCATAATATCCACGTACTCACAATAGTGATCTTGGTGATTGTGGTCTCAATTGGCTTCAGATTCCAAATAAGCTACTCGTGCATCGTTTCTTTATCCTCCCACCATGCTCCAGACCTAACGCCCATTTTATATTTACTTCATTATTACCACCAGAAGTTCTCAGTTTCTAATCAGTCGTCTTGCTGATGGACTTGTGCCTCATTCCAGCCTAAAACAGATGTACTGTATTGCAAACGGTGTCCGGTTGCAGCTCTTCGTTATGCTCTCAAGTGAAAAAAATAAACAGATTTTATGACTAGATGTTCTGCACTGGAACATACAATCAGTCTGTGTAACTTGATACTGATCAATTCAATCATATGAGCTATAAATTAGAGCTAGTTACAAGATAACTACCTGACCAACAACAATATGGGAGAAAAACAGTGTAGATAGACATTTTGTATGATGTGTTTGTGTCAAACAAGTCAAATGTGGGATTTAGTCTTTGAGTTGGGTTTATCCATTTATCTAAATAAACTACATCCTCTCCCTGCTCCAGATAAGCGACATTTGGAACCCTGAAAGAAAACCCTGAAAGAAAACCCTGAAAGAAAACCCTTCAGGAACGCACGTTGTTCTGGATTGCCCTTTAGTCCGTCTCCAGCACAGGCATTTGTAAGGTATCGAGTCTTGTTTTGATGCAAAATCTCAAATATAGCAAATTCATGGACCACTGGGTCTGTCGCCAGTCTCTTATCTCTACCATTCAGTCGGTTTCGTCAAAGAACGGGAAGAAAGAGACACATTTCTGTATCCCACACATTTCACTTTGGTCAGAACGTGTCCAAACACAAAGCTACACATCTGACAAAAAAACAAAACAAAAAATAACAACAATAATTTGCCAAAATTGAGTGGGTATTCCCCATTTTCTCATCCGCATTCTACCAGAAATACAATGACTTGTTCTCTTTTGTCAATCCAAAGTGGGGAGTTTTAAGTTTTACAGAGGCGTTTAGAGGATTATCTGGGTGCCTCCAAACATTCCTGTGTAATTAGACACCACCGCTGTCAGTCATGCAGAAGCAAAAAGCTGATTGGCTGCGTGTCAAATAAACTGCTGCCCTTGGGAATGTCCCCAGTGGAGTGTCAATAGTTCGTCTTTGGGCCCTCGAGTTCACTTACCTCATTTGCTTTATTCAAAGTTACGAAGAGGGGTGGGGGCGAGAGAAAAAAAGCCCTGGGGGTGAATGAGTCTGATTGTGAAAGAGTAGACAGACGTAGAAGTAAAGAGGACAAGGCCAATCAGGGACGAAAAATTTCAAAACAGTTCAGATGAGCTACTGTTAGCGGGGGAAGGAAAAAAAAAAAGGCAAATATTTCTGGCGTCATCTGAATTTGACTGATTTGTTTGGAAGTGAGAGCTAAGGGAAGAGAGAGAAAAATAAAAGCAGACCTTAATAGATATGTTTATTTACGCCGCTGGGAAACAAAGACAGTGAAAAACAAAAGACAACGAGAACAAGGTTAAAAGAAAAGGTAGACCAACCCAAGTGGAGAGGTTGGATTGATCGTTTTGAAGGTCAATGTGCATCTTCTGATCCACGTCATATATGATTGGCAGCAATCGAAGGCCAATCTAAAAACAATACAAAGGAAAAGAAGAAGGGAAGAAAACCAGCACTAGCAGAAACACAGTCCTTGTAGATGTCTTGTTGTCTGGCGCTGACCTTATGATAACAAGAACACGGCTCTGTTTACACTTTTGATTTCTTTCTGCTCAGGCTCTAAAAGTCATGGTGTTAAACATTTGTTGTCGATGTCAAAAAAAAAAAAGAGAGAGAGAGAAAAGAATCATATTATTCTGACAAGCATTTCCTACGGCGGTGTGAATTTTGACTTTTGTCTCTTATGGACAAGGGCAAGAGTAAAAGGTGAAGGGATAAAGCATATAACTAAAACCGTCACTTAAAGACGAAAAACAAAACAGTTTTCTTAACCTTGGCCACAAGTCAACCACAATCTCTCCCTCCCCTTGATCTGTCTGGCTATTGTTTATAACTGACAAAAGAAAAGCGGAAACATCAATTTTTGCTTGCTTTAGGCGTCCAGAGCAGCATTTCACATTAACGCAAGAAACACATGGACAAGGAAGAGGGTGCTGGGTGCAGGAGAGAAGGCATAGCACAACTTTACGATTTTTACTATTGCCGCTGTAGAATAAATGAATTTCAGTGTCAAGAAACTCTACGATATTGATGTGACAGAGGCCTGTTTTGTTAGGGTATTTTCTTCCAAAAGAGGAAAAACAAGAGAACACGGTTACAATAAAATTAGTTACTTACCCAAATGCACCCATATCTGCAGATCAATAGCTAAAAAAAATGTCATTCATCTGCACCTGTAATAAACAAGACTTGATGGGGCCACAAGTTCATCTTGCCTCCTTGAGTTACGAGCAAGGTGAGGAAGGTCCGTAGA
Organism: Poecilia formosa; assembly: GCF_000485575.1. Classification (NCBI taxonomy): domain Eukaryota; kingdom Metazoa; phylum Chordata; class Actinopteri; order Cyprinodontiformes; family Poeciliidae; genus Poecilia; species Poecilia formosa. The sequence continues at coordinate 2,480,546 of NW_006799979.1, read as the reverse complement.
CGCCGTCTACACGACAACCCAATGTTTGATTCAAGAAGAAAGATTGTGTCCTTCCATCATCAATTTATATAAAATTTGCTCATTTCCATTGAGCCTTTAATTAAAACTGTATAGTCTTGTCGTATGGGGCCCTTTCCTCCTTGAAAAGGTCCTGGGAACGTTGTAAAACGTAAAAATAGTCAAAATATTCTCTAAACGGGAGCAGTTCTAGGCCTCTTCCGTTTCAACATACCACCCCAAAGCCCAGAGCAAATTGACACATACGTTGTAACGTCCAGTTTCATTAATATCCCACCTATGTTGCCTTCATTCTCCTGTACTCCCAGACTGTTTGGTTCATCATTTCCTGCTCAATTTGCTGAGAAAAAATTTTTGTTTTCTCTCAGGTAAGCATGTCTCCAGAAAACCCTCAGAAATGCACAGATGTAAACACACCTGCAGAACAGCACTGAGAAATACCTTACTTATGTAAAGACTGAACTAATCAAAGTGTGTTAAATACATTAGTGTAAGTCTTGGAGAGCTTAGAACAAATAGAAACAGTTAATTTGTCTAAAGTTAACAGATGTGAGTGTAAGCTAACTGTGCTGTTTGGGGTAATTCTAAGCGTTTAGCTTTCATAAACTTAAATAATATGCACAGTCCTTCTTTGCAGGATATATAGAGTAGGTCCAGACCTGTCGGGGTTTTTTTGTAACCTTTTTTCTGAGCATAAACATAGCGAACCATTTCTCCCATACCGTTTATCAAGGTAAAAGCCATTTCAATAGCTGAAAGGCATGCACTCTCGCTCTCTCTCTCTGTTACATTCATTGTAAAATTGTTCCAAAGGTTTACCTAGTGAATGCAATAAGGGTAAACATGAGGGTCAATGCTGCCTAGGTGGAGGGCCTCATCTCCATGGCTGTTTCTATTACATTTTTTTGAAACATTTTGATATCCACACATTAGTTTTCTTCCACTTGGCAATCATGCACAACTTTCTGTTGTCACAAAGTTCACTTTTGCAAGCAAAGGATGTTGTTATAATGCAAACATTTAGGCATGATTTTCTTCTGTAATAAGAAGAAACGGATCTATAGCAGAGGCGGCTCTCTGCTCTCCGTGGTTACGGCTAGTTTGAAAAGGATAAGAGAAAACAAAACAACCACTTATGTTTCAGAAAACGTTCTTCGGCGCTTCTGGTATTTAAAATGTAATTGACCTAAATTTTTCTTGGCTTATTGTCCTTTATAGGGTTCTGTTCTGTGTCCTTTGTGCTAGTGTTGTAGCTTTCCCCTGTTTGATTTATACATTTTTTACTTTTAGTTCAGTTCCTTCAGGGTTCTCTGTTTATTGGTTTCCTTCCCTGTGGTTTTCCTGATCTGTATTCCACTGATGAGACTCACCTGACTTCCTAGTTTCACTCTCCACTTCTCCTCAGTATCTAAGCTCCCATTCTGTTTCACTCATATTTTTTCTTTCCTCTTTAAAACCAACTTAAAATACTCCTTAAAATTGTTTAAATAGTGTCCTGGATCTTGATGCTACAGGTAAAATGACCTAAAATATCCCAGAGCATCCCAAAACCAGGAAGTGAGAATATCCGGCTTGTTTGATGTAAAGCAAGCCAAAAGTAAATCTGTAACTTTAAATCTTTACAATGATTTTACGCAAGCTTTTGTTTTAGCTGTAAGCATTCTTTAGAGCTAAACTTGGACTGATTCATCAGGACAAACTTTTTCCCTCACTGGACTGAATACAAAACGCGGAGAAGTAAGTATGTCAGTGCATTAAAAGTAGATTTATAGACCCTAAATATGTACACTGCACACATTTAAATAGATGCATATTTCTTTTATTTCGACCAGATATTGAATTGACTTTCCATTTGAAGATACTTATCTGGTTGATTGCACCTGACATTCTCATCCAGCTTGATAATTACAGTGGAGAGCAATAGACGGGTAGCGAGAGAAAAGATCACTGATTGAAAGACAGAGGAGCGATGGGGATGAGTCATAAGAAGCTGATTATTAGAACAGTGGCTAAGATGTTCGACGTACCAAAGGTCATTAAGATACGGCGGCATTAAGATGAGAGAATACTCAGAATGATGAGCAGTCGGCAGAAGAAAGACGTGTAAAATGGCATGTGTGTGTGTGTGTGTGTGTGTGTGCGTGTGTGTGTGTGTGTGTGTGTGGTGGTTTTGAGATTGTCTACTCCCATGGTGTATGTTCAAAATTAATTTTTCTCACATTCACATTACTTTCTGGGCTTTTTTTTTTTTGCCTTTTATTCTGTCACATTCCCTCCTAAATCTCTCTATGAAATCTACTCTTGCCGCAGATAATTACAATGAACAACTTCATCATTCGGCCGCTCCGTCTGCTCCCCAGATAAGGCGTGGTTGAGCAGCGTCCGCGTTGCTGCCGACCTCTATCTTATCTCGATCGTCACAGAACAACCGCCTTCTGCCCATTTCTGCCCTAATCTCCTACGTAAACAATACTGATATTTTACCACAATCCGCCAGTGAAAAGAAGAGGGAGGAGGATGGATTGACCGAAGACGGGAGGGGAAAAGAGCCGGGGCAGGCTGGGCAGAGAGGAAGGGTGCAAGTCAGATTATATCATTTTACTTTATAAAAACTCATCTCTTCACTGATTGATAAAAACTAGTCTCCGCTTTGGTTTGCTAGTGTATCAAATTATATTTGAAAGAGGAGAGGTCAGGGGTCAGGGCCCTGACCCCATTTTCTATATTTGGGCTGTGAATTTTCTACCATGTCCAGTAGGAGGTGATGGTGATGATGATGACGATGACGTCAATATTAATAGTTTTGTTCTCTTTGTCATCGTTTCCTCTCAGTAAATGAACAGAGTCAAGACGAAGGAAGACAGGTGTGGGGAAAAAACAACAACAAAAAACAGCTATAGGGACAGAAGACATGCAAAAGTAAGCTGCCGGGATTGTTTCAAATATCTCAATTTGCACGTCTACATGGATACAACAAATACAAGAAAAATGGGTGGCAAAAGAAGAATAAAAGTAGTATTCACACTACATCTGGTGTAAACGTAACACCAAAACAATGTCATATCCACGGTCAAACATGGCTGCCAAAGTGTAACTGTTTGGGTCTGCTTTTGTTGAATCAGGAACAGACTGACTTGTTGCAGCTGATAGAACCACTAAATCTGCTTTCTAATAGAAAAACCTGAAGAAGAAGGTAAAAAAAGAGAGAGAAAACCCTCCAGTGTGGTTGAATTAAAATAATTTTGCAACCATTGGGACAAAATTCCTCCACTACAATGTTAAAATGTCACTATCCATTATTGAAAAAACAGTAATTGTTGGTATTATGCTAAGGGTGACCCATGTAATAAAGAAGCTGGTTCCCTTCATGGACTAGGGCAGCTTTGCTCTACAAAATTATCTTAAGACAGAATCCTAATTGACTTTATTAAACCAAGGCTGCACCTAACATTAAAGCAGACAGGCCACTAAAATGTGATTATCAAACGTTTTATTTTGAAAAAGAAGAATCTGTAAGGGAGCAAATACATTCTTACGACAGATTAAAACGGAAGCTGTAAATTAGACAGATAAACAACAGTCTTCCGCTTTACTAGCTAAAGTTGGAGAAGAAATAAAATGCCTTAAAAGTGCGCCGACTGACCGAGTCCTGACATACACCTACAACAGCTTTGATTGGCATTTCCCTCAACGAGACTCAACAGCGGTCCTGTTGTGAAAACAGTATTGTTTGCTTTTAGTGACCTCAGCCTATACCTCCGCTAAAAACACTGTGCTTACTCGAAAGTGTCTTGGCATTTAAATAGTTTTAACTGACCCGCAAGTCCACAGGACTGCAGTGATCTGAGTGCTCAGGCTTTTAAGAGCGCCGCGGAGCAGCACACACCGACAGCACAACAAAGTGTACGTACAAGTATATATTTAGATTTATAATTCAGATCCCACACTCAGCCGGCTTTCTTCCCCTAAGACATAACAAAACGAGGACAGACGCTAAGTCACATCAAGTGCAAGCATGAGAGAAAGCTGTGTCGAGGAAATTAAAGACAACCTTTGCTATGACTAAAATCCCTTCCATTATTCTTTGTGTGTGATACGGGTCATGTGTATCTTGCTATTTCTGCCTCCATTAAAGTCGAAAAAGCAGCTTTTGATTGTGAGCAGCTGAATCTCAGCCTCTGTGGGTCGTCCCATCATCTCCTCACCCCTTCCCTGCACCCCGAGCGGCGATGGAACATGATAACTCGACTAGGACTGAGGAGAATTAGAGATGAAAGTTGATTTAATCTAAGCTGTACACTCACATACACTTCTACAGTCCGGGTTGGAGTGTGTGTGAGTGTGTGTCATCAAAACATGGCAACTCGGTCCCTAAATCAGCTCGGACATTTCCATTGTCAACACTAACAGCATTGCTGAGGCCATCTGTTTTCTATGGAAAACCGTCCAACAAGCAGCTTTACAACCTGTTCATTCATATAAACATGTTGTGTCTCCGGAAAAATAACATGAGCGCCGGAACTGGCACTATAAAACATACAGTGTTTATCAAAAACCTTAACAATGAAGGTGAAATCCTCCCTTTAATTTAATTGTGTTTCTGTTGTCCTACGGAACGGTTTTACTCTGACCACTGGCCCCTCACATCGATGCCTCTTATGTTCATATTCAGTTTTACAACAGAAAATAAAAAAAGGAAAATAAAAAAATTGGGGGGGGGGGGGATTTACTCCCAATTAAACATTTTCCAAGTTTCAGTTTTAAATTTTGAGCAGAATTATTGAAGGTTTTTCATAAACCACATCCCGACATCATACAGGATTTAAAGTCACACCTTTGCCATGTAAAGAAAACATTTTTGAGTCGTTAGATCTTTCACACACACAGCACTGTCAATACCTCTTAATAAACAGTGTTGCTTCAGAGTTCATTCATAGTTTTATGTTGTATTGTTCACAGTTATAAGCATGCTATAGGAGCACTCCGTGTCCAAAGGCTCCAATCGGCATACAGACATTGATAAGAAACACTTCTGGACCCCTCATCTGACCAAAGCCGATGGTTCCAGGTAAAGTTTCAGAATAATTTAGAAGACTGCTACAAATACTTTGATTTATGATAGTAAGTGGTGGTCACAAACCATCACTCTAAACAAGATTTATAGTTGTGTTTTAAGATGCTTGATGCAGATAATTAGGGACAAAAAAAAAAAAAAAGTTAAACATGTAACATGTAAGGAACCAAAGGGGCTACAATAGTAGATTGTTTGAAATACTAAAAATGATTGGACATGTTTTGGTCATACTCGCAACTGAAATACAATAAGCAGATTTTAATTTTAATTTATCCAGATTGTAAATCCTCGTGTAAGCCGTTTTAAAAGTGAGAATATTAATCAATCTAATAGAGCTAGAGCCTCCTTCTTTAATTCTTAGATTGTAATAATATGTCAAAGCATGTGACATTTATAAATAAAAAAATGTTCAAAAAGGATTTTTAAAAATTATTTTTAATTATGTAATTGCAAAGATGTTTGCTTTAAACAATCTCAGATTCAAAATGACCAATGCTTTGATCACTGGTGTTTTTTGAAGCAAAAAAAAAAAAAAAAAATATTGAAACTCTCACAACAACAGCTTGTTTGCCGTTCCCCTGAGGGATAAATGTGTGTTTTTGCAGCTTGCCGCACAATAAACGCGACATTTGATTATTGCGCACTCTGTCTCTTGATTTAACAGACATGCAAGTTCTTATTTGCGATGTCTTTCTTTCACAGAAGTTGCAGGGAGTCAGGCAAAGAAAGCGTCGCCTGTTGTCAGGTTTCTAAAGGATGAAACCCGCCGGAGCCCATGTGAACCTGGTTGGGGGTGGATTTCAGCGTGTGCTGCTGGAGAAGCCTATTTGTTGTGGAAAGGATTATGGTGAACGATCTAGTACCAAACAAGATTAATGGCAGCGGATCATGTTTGATTGGGAAGCTACAAAACAGCCCTGGCGTCTGTGGGGCAAGTTGTTGCACTTGCTTGTGCAACAGTCAATTAAGACAACAGGGGTTGAAAATACGGCTTCTGTCCAAGAATCTGATACCAACCTGCCTGGGTCACCGAGAGAGGTCGCAAACAACAGAGTATAGTCTGCAGTATTGTACCTTTAATTTTGAGATTGAGCCAGAGAGTCATGTCTTTTTATAGAGTCTGACATAAACACACACACACACACACACGCACAGAGGTATCTCTAATCCAAGTTAAGACAGTCAGACACCCTCGGTGCATCACTCTCCCGTTCATTTCATAGATCTGTCATTGTCCCCGGACAAAAGCACCTCACCGGGATGACTAATCTGCGCTCGGCTCGCTGTCCTGGCTGACTCAGGCTGCCATGTCGATTGTCTTTCAGATGTGACTCAACAATCACTGGAGCGAGCTGTGATTGGAATGGAGACAAGTCACACAAAGAGGGGAGACGGGGGCAGCGATAAACAGAAACAAAGGGGGGAGGGGACGGAGGAATTCCTTTTATTCCCAGCTCATTAAAACTTCTCCAAAAATCGAAAAGATGACGCGAGGCAGAGCTGTGTTTATATCACCCTGTGTGTGTGTGTGTGTGTGTGTGTGTGTGTGTGTGTGTGTGTGTGTTTGTTTGTAATACTTTGCGGGGACCATTTTCCTGACACTTACGTCGTTGTGGGGACCCACAACTCCTTGTGGGGACCGAATCCTGGTCCTATCAAGGGGAAACGCTGTTTTTGGGTCAGGGGTTAGATTTAAGACTAAGGTGTGAATTGAGTTTTGAATAGGGTTAGGATAAGGATAAGGCTTAGGCTGTAGAAATGAATGGAAGTCAATGGAAAGTCCCCACAAAGATAGTCACGCAAACATGTGTGCATGTGTGTGTGTGTGTGTGTGTGTGTGGGTGTGTGTGTGTGTGTGTGTGTGTGTGTGTGTGTGTGTGTGTGTGTTTGTTTGTAATCCTTTGCGTTGACCATTTTCCTG
>NW_006799979.1:2469504-2473523 GCF_000485575.1 Poecilia formosa | reverse complement strand
GTGTGTGTGTGTGTGTGTGTGTGTGTGTGCGTGTGTGTGTATTCATATCTGAGTCCTCTCTTGTTTTTTTCCTGGAGCACTGACGGTGAAGTCCCAGAAGCTGACACATAGGACGGTCCACCTCAGCCTGGCACTGAAACGCTTACCTCGTCTGGGCCACTAGGCACTCAGAGTCCCTCTCGACAAACATCCACCTCCAGACAGCGGCCCTGCTGTGGGAGGCTGAGACCAAAGTGGTTTTGGGAGTTGGGGTGTGGGCTGACATGCTGTCATGGAAGAATAAAATATACACACACACACACACATGCATATTCGCCCCTACCGAGCGCGCAATATCAATATGATGATAAGTGGGAGACATTTCACAACCATTTCTCCCATTATCCCATTTTTCTCAGCTACCAGGAAACCTGGAGCCCACAGTGTTCTGACAAATTGTCTTTGACAGCCAGAAACTAGCATAGCTAAGCAAAATTTGACATGTCTGTGTAATGCATGCACAGACAGGAAAATGAAGTGAGACCCATGAACACCTAGAAATGCTCGTATAGACCCAGAGAGCAAAATGTAGCTGATATTAGTTACCTTATTTTAAAATAGTAGCTGCAAACAGATGCCTACTTACACTGGATAAAAAATATATGTATATTTTTTGTCTTACTTAAAGTCAGAACATTCCATAAATTTTAATTATCATTAAATGTAAGTTTTGAATTCATTCACAATATCTCATTTAGTTTGTTGGCAGACTTGTAAATGCTTCCATATGACATAGAGGGGAAAATAAAATCACAAGAAATCAGACAAGATATCAGGAAGAACATGAAGGACCTCCCTCAAGTCTGGTTCGTCCTTAAGGTTAAATATCCCTGAAGGTGTCACATTTATCTACGAAGTAATTATATGCAATTATAAACACTATTCCTTTTTCCAGACAAATGTGGGCTGAGGCTGACTGAAAGCAAAAAAAAAAAAAAAACTTCTGAAGAGAAATTGGTAATTACCCACAGAAAATGAACTTTGTACTGACATGAGCTGGAATGCCATTCAGAGAGGAAGAAGCCATTTCTTAAAAAAAAAAAAAGAGCTTACAGCTTGCAAATCAAAACCTGGCAACTCGTTTATTTTTATGTCTGATGCAACTAACTTGGAAGTGTTTGGTCATAAAACTTCCATTACATTTGAAGCAAGTGTAGATCATGAGTTTTCAAACAGTCTGATATATTAATGTTACATACAAGTTCAATCACACAGGTAATTCCCTCATCCAAAGCGAAGTATAGGGGTACAACAGAGGCATTCTGTCTCAATTCGTGGCAATAATATTTTAAAATCACAGCTTTTTGTCGCCTGCACAACCTGAAAACTGCTTGTTTAACCTAGTTAATCTGCATTTGAGGACCATTTTGACGATGTCCTGCAGAAACTCCTGATGGGACAAAATATATGCTGCTGCCAAGGAACCCATCTGGAATATCATTGAAGAATTAAATGGGACTCAGTTGAGTTTCGCATCATGCACTTGGCTTTCTTTTTCAATGTAGTATAACCAGACTGTGACTAGGAAAGCAGACATTACTATTCTGAGATTGCTACAGAAAATCTGTGATTTAAACATTTCCTAAACACCAACCTTGACATTTAGAGCTAGATAGTTTTATTAATATTCCAATAAAAGCAGAACTGGTACAAAAAGTGGAAAATATGCAAATGCTAAAAACAAGGGGGGAAAAAAAGATCTTTTATGTGTTGTAATTTGAAATGTGCTATTGTATTTTGTATTTTTATTTTTTGCCTCAAGCCAGATCATGTCTAAAACATTATAGGGAAAAAGATTTTAGAACCATTCAGATTGTTTTTTTTTTTTGTTGTTTTTTTGTTTTTTTGCGAGACTACCAGCAGAGTCAAACAACCTGTAAGCGGATGAAAAAAGTCTAAAACCCTGCAGTTTTCAGCATGAAAAGACTTCTGTCTGATTTCCGAGACGTTCTATTGCGAGCTTCGCTTTCTCTCCCCCATCTTCCCCGCAGATACATTGCAGATCAGTGAGCCTGCTGTCTCTTTGAGGCGGCGGTACACCGTTCCCGCTGAATTATTCACATCTTGTGGAGGAAAGGAGCGGAGAGAGGCAGGCTGGATAAGCCAGGCTAATTAAAGCGGTTGTGTTAAATGTGTGGCTGTGTCTCAACCGGGTGGCGAGGAAAGAAAGATCAGCTGTGATACCTTTCTTCGTCCTCCATCTCTGCCACTCGTGGCCCCCGCCTCACCGTTTCTCTTGCCTCACTTATCCCCCCCACCCCTTTCCCGCCCCCGTTCCCTCGGCTTTCTCAGGAAAATTACATCCTGACTGCTCACTTTAATATTTCAGTATCTAAGTGAGTGTGACAGGCTTTACTTTGTCCCCTCGCTCTCCCCTCCTCCTGTCTTCTGCCCCTACCTCCATCCATCCGCCCGCCCCTCTTCCTCCCCTATCCCCGACCTCCTCGTGTCGTTTGCCTATCGTTCTCCCCGACAGTTCAGCCTTTGCCATGTGACAGGAGAGAGGCTGAGGGAGATGGAAGAAACAAAAACAAATCAGGCTCAAACCGAGGGCCGCTATTCCTGGCTATCAGAACGTCTCTCTTTTTCTCTCTCTCTTGCTCCCTGACACTCATACGATCATGAACCCACGATGAAGAAGGGGTATCGCTTCGACCCTGATGTATGCCGCTCGCACTCAGGTGATGTTTCAGACTGACAGGACGGAGGAGTGATCTCATCCACTGAGACAGACATTGACTCAGAGTAGGGGAGCATGTTTGCGTCGCTGGAAAAGTTATCTTGTGTTCTCGAGCATCTTCCACTCATGAGATGCTCGGCGCACACAATTCTTTGGCTCCTGTCTGTGCTGCATTTGTACAGAAGTGAAAACATGTTCAGAACATGTCAGGGTTTTCTTGGTACATACATGTTTTGGGGTGCATTCACACCATCCCTGTTTAGTCCGCCTTAATTGTTTATCTAGAAAGTTTGAGGAGGTGTGAATGCGTAATCGAACTCTGGTGTGAACCAAAAAACCAAACTGTGGTCCGCCGAAAAACCAAGGTTTCGATTTGGTTGAAGTGAACTCTTGCGCAGTTTGAATGCTTGTAAGGAATGTATGGACTGGAGATGGCTCCAAAAACATGAAGCAGGGAATTCTGGGTAAAATATGACTAAAACAAACACACACGTCTAACCCTAGTGGGAGAAACGGGTCGTGGTCTTTTGACCGACAACAAAAGAAAAGTCCTACGACTTTTTACATCTGACCCCACTCCATTTTTGTTTCAATGTCATGAAGAAGGAAGTAGTGCCCTGCGTTTTCTACAGAGGTTTTCATGTTGTTTCCTTCAGTAGATCTTGGTGCAGCGCCACCACAGGTGAGGGGGAGAACAGGTTTGGCTCACAGTGACACAGTGTGCTTCTCATTTAGGATGATGTTCTCTGCCTGGCACACAAAGCTTACAAGGACATCCTCGCCTGGGCTTCCCCAAATTCTTTAAAGGCATAGTTAATCTTCTGATTGTAGTAAAAATAAAATAAAATCTCCAGAAAATACCGGACCCAAAGCTGGAACGGTTCGGTCTGATTTATTGTCAGACACAGAGAGAAGACGGCCATGTGTCTCGTTACGATGTGGATGTCGTATGCGGCTCTGTGCGAGGACTGAAATATGCTCCCAATGACGTGTTGTACGGATATTTATTATACATGTTGAAGTAGAAGTGCTCTTGTTTGTGAAGCAATGAGAGTGAGTTATCAGAGGTGAATAGCCAAGAAGATAACTGAGTGTGTTGTGTGTTCATGCACACGATGATACACATCAATAATTTAGCTAGTCTCTTCAACTACCCCATTCATTCTATTTTCATCTCTGCCATTTGATATCCCTCTCTGTTTCCACTGTCAAACATAGCATATTATGCCCGAAAGCAAACACACACACACACACACACACACACACACACACACACACACACACACACACACACACACAC
>NW_006799979.1:2440926-2469484 GCF_000485575.1 Poecilia formosa | reverse complement strand
ACCTACACACACACACACACACACACACACACACACACCCAAAAAGAAAACACAAAGAGCCTCAGGAAACAAGGCCTTTATTTCAATAAGAAGGAAAGCAAACGGTGCAGCGGCAACAATGTGCAGACAAAAGCAGCGACTCGAGCGCTGGTATGTCTGCACACAAACACAGAAAGAATCACACACACACAAAAAAAGACAGAAACTCTCGAAGTGAGCAGGTACAGACACTGTACACAACATTGATCATATAATTAACTCCTCTCTATCAAGCTACAAGGCTATTGATCAAATAATTCCACATGTGCGCTTTGGCTACTGCCAAATTGCTAAAATGGGGCTGCTCTACTTAAAGTGTGTCCCGTAATGGGTCTGGCATCGATCGTGACTCCCCCTCACTCATTCGCAATGCAAACAAAACCCATTCAAGCTGAGCTGAAAGCAACTGAGAGGGGATGTGCATAAAGGTAAAAAAATAAAATAAAAAAAATTATATCCCGAATCACACAAACCAACAGACAAATGAGAAGCTAATACAACGCTCCGAGATCGACTCAGAATAAACCCGAGTTTGGTTGGGTATTTTTTTTTTATCTTTTCTTGAGTTCATCAGATTTTTGAAAGGAGCTACTTGTCTTGTCGAGGTGCGACGCGGAGCGGCAGGTGGGTTTTATGAAGGACTGGGAGATTAGGGCCAGTTGAAAGGCCAATTTGACCCCATTTTGTTCCGTGATGGGTCTGCTGACCGATTTCCTGCTGCTGAGGTGCCCAGAGGCTTAGAGGCAGGAGTCACATGGATGCACATAATGCAGCCGGATTGGTAATTCAAGAGTTCAACACAAGTGCGAGCATGCATATATTTATTAAATTTGTGAGCTTCACCGTCACATTTCCACATACGTACTGAACTACGGCAAATGGCTGGAAGACGGGAGCCGTTGGTTCGTGCCGAGAAAAAAAAGTGTGAGAAAACGATTTCTATCATTACAGTATACCAGTAGAGAGTTTCACACTGCTTGCTCTTTAATCCACTACTTTACTGTCTTATCACAGTGAACTGAGACTATTCAACCTGTATTGGCACTTTTTAGTTAGTTAGAGTAACATCTGAAGTCCAAATTAAGGTCAAAATCAACATTTCCATCAGTGAGCACATTTCATCTACAACTGTAAAGAGGGTAGTCCCTAACTGAAGATGTGAGATGCTAGAAAGATTAATATTTTAATTGTTTTTCACAGGAAGGTCACCACACATTATTAGTAAGTGTCATTTGGACCATGTGTCATCCATACCCAATAGGTTTTCATTGTCATGAATTTAAAGATCTTGAATTTTGTTTGTCACTTGAGTTTTTTTTAACTCAAGTGTTCGTTATTAGCGGTGTTTTTTTTATTTTTGGTTTTTCTTGCATTTGTGGTTGCTACGGAAAAGCAAAGGAGTGAATTTGGTGCACAAATCTGTATTCACCCCACATTTGGGTCAGGCACACCAGGACAGTCAACCCAGGGGTCCTCAGAGTTTGCTTTGACAGGTTTTCAGTGTAAAACAAAGACTCCTATTGTTCATCTTCCACTTGTGATTTGGATGCCTGTTTGCACTGGAGAGTCGTCAGTGTTCAATAGGACAGGATGTCATGACTCAGCATTTCACCTGAGCCTACAAACCTAGGGTTTGTAGGCTTATTTACATTTGTTTAATTATCTCCATGTTCCACATTGTAAGTTTTTAAAAATTATTTTAATGAGGCAAAACTTTCCAAAAACACAGCAGTCACCAAGCACTTACCTTTAAGGGTTAATGTTTTCACACTTTTCAGCTTAAAGAGCTGAAACGTTTGATAAATCTAATGATAGCCAGCAGGAGCATGCCTCAGTTAAAGGTCATTCATGTCAAAAGCACAGTTAGGTTCAATGTTCCCCGTAAAGTTAACACCCCTAGAAACTTGTTTGAAATATTCTTGCAGGGAGGTACAATAAAAAACTTTTTTTTTTTAAATTACTGGTAGTGAAACCGGGCAAGAAAAACAATCTGACATATATGAAAATGAGTGTAACACCTTTTTTTTTTGTTTAAAAAAGTTGGGTAAAAGGCAAAAATGACAAAGGTGAAAAAAGACGAGTACTTAGCTATTTAAGGCTATGAATAAATGGGCTGTCAGTTCTTTGTTGAGCATAAAATCACCTCCACCTTTGTGTATTATTGTGTGGAAAACCAACATTCAGAAATCCTGTTTTTTTTTAAGACTACGTCTTACAATAAACAGGCGAACTAAATAAGGAAGGAAGGAAGGCTAAAAAACAAATAACATAAAGTAATCATGTCAAAAGGAAAGAAGCTGAAGACAAAAAAGGTCAAGAGAGATATAGGGTGTGACAGAGAAGGAGAGTCCAGCTGGTGGTGGAAAGAGAGAGATGTAAGGAAATGACACCTCCTGTCCCTGCACTGGCCCTTCACGGGAACATACATGACAGCCCCTGTCACACTCATTTACCCTCCTCCCCTCCACCAAAAGATGTATGGAAGGATGGAGAGAACAGCAGGCGGGCGAAGAATAGGCAAATTAAAGAAAGAAAAGCCAAAACACTTGCGCCATTAACACATCACAAAGCTCCCTGTTCTGTTATTTTTTTCTTTCTCTGTTTAATGAAATAAAGCTTCCATTATTGAATGTTTTTAATTAACAGATGAGCGGCTGCTCTCACTCAGCAATATTGAAACTGTTGTTCCAATATAATTGTTTACTTGAAGAGAAAAAAATGAGATAAACACACTTATTCTGTCACAGATTTTTTATTTTTATTTTTTTTTTATTTTTTGCGCAAATCAGTTAAAAACACCAAGTTGCCAAAATTGACTGTCGCTTACAAAAGACGGGCTAAACGTTTTGCACGAAACTACATCAAGAGACACAAGGATATAATCCCACCGAGTGCTGACCAGTGAGATTTTACTGGATGACTGTGTTATTCAAAAGTTGACTCAAGTTCAACTATTCGTGAGACAAGGATGCCCTTTTATAAGGCTCATTGTGCTTCCGTCTCTCTGCGTCATTTATGTTTTCTGGTTGTTTATGTTCGCTGTTGTTCAAAAAGCGCTGATGAGACATTTAAGAAGAGTAATGATGAGCGCTTGGCCGGGCTTGAGTAACAGACAGTGACCAAACGTAAACCTTTGCCAGCTGTAATCATGATTGAGGTCAGAGTTTTCAGGCCAACTCTGACAGAACATTTCAAAAGTATCCATATCTCACAATGTCTTTTATTGGAGGGTTTTTTTTTGTTTTTGTTTTTGCAGATCAAAAAGTTAAAAAGTATGATGTAAATATTTATTCAGCAACAGCTCCAGTACATCAAAGTGTGTATATGAGCTCTAACAGCTACTGTCTAAATACTTTTGCTGCCTCTGCAGTGAACCCTGCAGAGCTGAACACAACACTATAATGGAGCTGCACTGTGTACATCCACAGCTGAGAGCAAAACTGCACTTGCTATAGTGAGGGAGATAAGGATTACATGATGAGACCTTGTGATCCAGAGAGCATTGTGAAGGAGTTCATGACTGGCTGCTTTCTGCTGGAGTTGTTTAATTGATATCTTGTCTCTGTTGGCTGCCGTTGCAGGACACTGCAGTCAAAATGCAACAAATTTCAACTTCACCAGAGCAGGTAAGCGCCACCTGAGCGTACTTCCTCTTCGAAATGGGAGCTGAAGTCTACGTAGGCCTAGCTTAGCACAGCGCAAAACATGGTTACTGCGTGGAGAGTCACTCGGAGTTGCTCTTCAGTTAAACCCTAACATTTAACACCAGCGACCAGAGTCTCTCAGACCGGTACGCTTTGAAACCAGGTCTCAGAGTGGAACTTTTCTGTAACAGTAATGTATTTTATGCATGCAAGGGGAAGAGGAAAACAACAAAAACAATCGCAGATAGTATGGTGCTGTGTTGTGCTACTTAACCAGTTCAGTTTAGCACAATTTCTACATGTGTTACATAAGCGCTTTGTTCATGGGAGGCAAAGACGGGTTACTGTTTACAATGAGGTGGAAGCTGAAGGTCTAAAAGGGCGTGCGTGTTTGACAACTTGATAAAATCACAGCTCCATCTAGTTGCTTGGCATGACAACTACAGCTGACTCAAGGTGTCTTTGTGGTGCTGTCTTTTCCCAAATTGACATCAGAAAATACTGACAGTTTCCAGACAGTCTTCTACCTGCTGAAGAAAAACATCCCCATGATGCTCGTGATGCTGCCACACCTTCACCATCATGTTGATGAAGGTGTGTTCAGGGCGACGTGAGGTTCCTTTACTCGACACATAGCTGTTATGTGCTTGGTTGACCAAATAAAATCCTTCTAAAATACTTCAAAGTTTGTTGTGACAAAGTAAAACAGTTCAAGGATTATTGATACTTTGGCAAATAGCGTATGTTCATATTTAACATCCATTATTGGGCCTTCGGGACTCAGTAGCAGGAAAACAGCAACGACTGCATGAGCAATGAAATGAGCCGAACCAATCAAGGGAACTCGGTATGTATATTGTGTGTATGCTTCGCTGGTTAAAACTGAAGAGGAGGGGAGGCGAAGCCATGAGGAAGGAAAAAAAAAGATAAGTCTGGTGCAGTAGTTAGTTTATGTAAAGGAAGACGAACTGTGAGGGAAAAGCAGAGACTTGGAGGGCCCTGTTGCGGCGCTCAACACAGTAATGAATTTCAAATAAGTTATTCACTTGAAGAGTAAGTGGCTGGCACCAACTCCTTCCAGCTGGTTTGCTGAGATAATTGATTTTGAAATAGTTTCTAGGACGAGGAATGGGAATGGCGGCTGGCGGTGGGGGTTAGGGAGAGAAACAGGATGACAGCTACAAGCGGGCTAAGTGTGGAAAAGTGCAGAGGAGCGACTTGGGAGTGTGCAGGAGTCAGTTATGTGAGTGTGTGCGTGTGTGTGTGAGGTACAGGAGATGAGTTGTGGGGCTGATATAATTTTAGGGAAAAAGCTGTATCGGGATGAAGGCCAGGCGTTAGCTTCAATTAGCCTGAAACGGCTCTACAGCCTCTCAGACCTGCTCATGTGGGAAAGCCGATTTTTTTTTTTTTTTTTTTTTTTTTTTCCAAACGTGTCCGCTTCATCTCCGCCGTCCACGCTCTCTCTTCTAGACTCAGAGCATGTCGGATAGCGGAACTTTGAGCTGCCTTTCCGCCGAGCTGTTAACATGGCGGCCTCCCTGCGCTGGCTGCACCGACGCAGATAACTGAGCATCCGGGATGACGGCGTCGCGCGCTCAATGAGATGCATTAGTGGCAGGATTTGAATTGACAATGTAATTTACCGCATCTCTCACCCACTCCTGACTCCCCCGCTCTCTATCTGCTCCCGCCACCCTCCTCTCGCTATCTTACGGTTTATTTTGTTGCGAGAGAGAGAGAGAGAGAGAGAAAGCGAGGTGAAGAAACTCAAGCAGCAACAGCCGCCGCCGGGGTTTTCCATCATGAATATATTTAACACATGAAACATCGTACAGTGAGGTGTAGAGATTGAACGACGTACGCTGACCAGCAAAACAGCTTTTGTTGCCTCGCATCAAAAAATGTAATAAAAGCATCTCTTTCGAGATAAATAGCCCATTTTGAAACAGCAATTTAAAACAACTCTGAACATAAAGGAGCACAACGCACTTGAAATAACATGGATTGGAGATTTCTTTGTGATAAATACATCTAATTGAAGGAGTTTGAAGGATAATGAGAAAGAAAAAGAACTCTTAAAGGTATCGAAACAGACGAAATTGAGGATAAAGCTAAAAAAATAAAAAATCAGCATGCTGTTGTCTACAAATTTGTCATGCTAGAAACTGAAAATGTGATTTCTGAATTAGTAAAAAAATGAGTGTGGATCTCAGAAATGCTCTGGAAGGAGGCAGTGAAGGAAGCCTTTGAAACAACTGAGCTAAAGTGGGCTAAGCTGTGAAATGGTGAGCTTACAGGCTTGTGAGAGAAGCCATACTATTTCAAATTCTATAACGTTGCACCAACAAACCTCATTATATTTTATTAGGACTTCATGACAGGCCAAAACAAAGCAATACATAAGTGTGAATAAATGGTTGTCAAAATATAGAAACATTTCCATTTGCATTCTGCCCCTTTACTTTTGTAGTCCTTTAAGTTTTTCTGGCCTCCGTGTAAAATTCTAGATTTGGCAGAAAAACTATGAAACAACTGGCCAGAGTTGATGGGAAGATGGATGGAGCTAAATACAGAGCAATACTGAGGGAAAAAAAAACTGTTATAGGCTGCAAAGCACTTGAGACCTGGGTGAAAGTTAAACTTCCAGCAGGGACAAATAGCCACAGCTACGCTGGAATGGTTCTGTTTTGGAACAGCCCAGTCAAAGTCCAGAAGTCCATTTTGAGGATTGAAAGTGTATTTTTAATCAATTAAATCTGGCTGAGCTGGAGCTATCCTGTAAAGAAAGATGGGATGAAATTCAGTCTTTAGATGTTTAAAGCTGGTAGAGGCAGAGCCAGAAAACACCAGCAAACTTTAGCTGCAAAAGCAAAAAGTGGTTCTACAAAGATCGGTCTCAGGCGGGCTGAATTCTAAAAGTGTGTGTCCTTATACTGCTAACTAACAAATTACATGTTACTTGGTGCTGCTAAATATCATAAGCTCCATGCAGAGCAATATGCACGCAATGTGACAACATTCAAGGGCATGAATACTTTCAGAAGGCAGTTTGCAATCATAGCGCGATTTGAGACAATGTAATGGCAAAAGGAAGAACGAATAAGCTCTGGAACGTAATTTCTTTCGTTGCAGTCAGAGGAATTATTGTATTATAATGATGTTACCAGTTGCACTCCATTGTGGGTGTGACTCCTTTGAAAGCTTTGATTGACATGAGAGTTTTTTTCCCACGTGTACAAAGTGTTTAGGTTCCTGTTTAGGTCAGAACAAGTTCAGTGACTATTCACAGAAAATAATGTAGCAGAATTCCCACAAACCAGTTCTGGACCAGTGTAGAAACCAGTGTAACAACAGCAATAATCTTTCCTAATTGTTAAGTGGCTCCTGGTGTCTAGCTCTAACTGGGTTTTTTTTTCTTGTTAAACTTTCAAAAGAAGTTGACAATGAACTATAAAATGCAATGTCATTGAATCTAATCCAGGGTTTTCACTTGACACCTTTGATGTCTCCTTGGCGAACACACCTCTGTCTCCGTGTCTCGGATTCTCAGGCAACAGGACAGTTTTGACATCCATGGCCTCGGGCCAAGATGCTCATCGAGACCATAATTGTGCTATAAGCTAAAAGGGTAATCGGTATACCCTCTGTTTAACACCTGACTGTCAATCTGCGTCTAACCGCGAGTGTGTTGGTGTGTGTGTGTGCGCATGCAAGCCAAGTTTTGACATTGTGAAAGAGGAGGAGCAAGGAGCGAGCCCTGTGCTGACATGCATGTGTGTCTCTGGAGCCAAATTTTCACTTAGGACAGCAAGTGTAGGGCTAAAATCCGACACCCACATAAGCACACGCAGACACACACACGCGCGCACGCACACATGCTAATTACACGCACTTGAAAGGACACACTCACAGCACAATAGTTTTTCTCTTTTTTTTGTGTATGCATGCATGTGTACATGTGTGGGTTCTTTTTTGATTCAGATTGACAGGATGCTTAGGAGGCTGTGTGCTCACTATAATTACACGCACTTCAGAAATGTCGGCTCTCGATGTTGGCGAAGAGGGTGTAATCAACGCTCGCACGCGCACTCACACACGCACACACCTGACATTCTTATAAAGATTAGCGACGCGCGTTTTTTTGGGGGGGTTTTTTGCCGTGGAATTCAATCTTAGGCTGAGGAAAATAAGTCAGGAAAACACACACGCACACACACTCACAAAGGAAGCATCACTGTCATGGCAGTCATCATCAGTGACAGCTGTTGTCTTATCATCAAATCTGTCACCATCATCACTATCATCATCACATTTATCGCTGCTTGTTGTTGACGGCAATCTTTTTATTCCATTTTTTCCCCCCTCCCAAAAGCATCTAAAACACAACCCATTTGCATGTTAAAAAACACACACACACACACACACACACACACGCTAGTGCGAAACAACACCTTGGGTTGTTGTAGTGGTGAATATTCATCGGCTGCCGCACAAAACTCATATCGGTGTTAAGCAGAGATATTAAGACAACAGCAGGGGTTTGCACCACACATAGATTATAGTAGCCACACAGATTACTGTAAGATGAAGCAAACGTCCACACCAAAGTTAAAAATCAAAGTCACACACCTTTATTTGTTGGATCTTTCATAAAAAAACTGTCTTTTATTTATGAATAGATTCAGATTACAGAAATAACTTGATAACATGTTAATTACCAAATACAGAAATGACATGAAGAGTTACTGTCCAATGAGATGTTGTTTTTCCACTGGTAAATGTACCCTGACAACAAAAAGATCCTACAGCCAATTAGAAAGTATGGATTTCTACTGTGGGGTTTTATTAAAGAACAATCAAATTGCTCACCTGGCGACTTTTGGTAGACTTTAACAAGCCTTGCACAACATATCAAATCTCATCTCTATATCAACTTGGATGCAATATTTGGTAGATTCATAGATTTTGACTGCCATGCACTCAGAGTTTACTATCCTGCCTCATATGCTGGCTTGTAGAGATATGCATGGTAAATGGGTCTAAGCATAAACAAATGAAGCGAGTTTAATGGAAAACTGAGTCCTTTCATGTGGTCTCGTTCCACTGGATGATACGGCATGGGTTGGTGCGGATTGGTAATCGGTTTGGTCTGTTTCCATTGCAAAAGCTATCCCCTTACAATCTACTTGTACTCCACCACTCCTGGATCTCCTTCAGTTTTAGGTTTTCAGGACAATGGTGCAGTACGATTAGGGTGGCGCTTCACAGCCCTGCCAATTGGGGGTGCAGGAAAACCCATGTCGTACTGCTCAATAGAAATGAGGCTTCAGTTTACCCAAACAGCTGCTCTCTTCCAGGCTGTAGAGCAAAGGGATGTTCTTCTTATGAAGCTTTTGCTCAATTGTTGCCTGTCTTCTGTGTATTTTATCTCTATCAAATAACTTTTTACAGCAAATATTACAGACACATCATAAAGCGTTGTTCTACACATGAGGAACTATTTTAGTAACTTTTGTTGTTTACAAAAATGTATGGTTGGTAACTCTACGAACAATCGTTTTCCTTCTGATCTCCGAACTTCTTTGTTGAAAAAGCTGCCTGGTCCCTGGGCAAACCTCGGTGTGTTTGTCTTTCTCGTTCCCACTGCGCACCTTAATTACCTCAGGCACCATTTACCAGAGGTTATTAAGGAACAGCTGTCCCCTCCCTATGTTTATGTATGGATGTTCCTCCCCTCCCGGCCTTAGGCTACCAGTCCTGCCTTTTTTGCATAACAAGCATGCACTCTCCAGTCCAGGTTTCCGTGGTCATTATTCTGCACCCTGTGGACCCTGAATTCCCGACTACTCCCTCGAGTCCCAGGACTGCCTGCAGGGCAGCGCTGAGGGCAACGTTGTTTTCATTAACATGGTCATTTTCCGCACACTATGATTTAGGTGCGTTCCTTTAAATAGTTTTTAAAAAGCTGGGCCTCCTCACATTAATACCGCCACAGTAGAACTATTAAGTGGAGGGAAGCAGCCGGACAAACTGTCGCTGTTGAGGCATTTCAATTCCGTCGCAATGGGACGGCTTTAACACTCACACACACACGTACACACACACACACACACACACACACACACATCCATCCAAGGTGATTTGCTACATCACCTTGGATGCCTTTATGGACAGGTTAAACATTATTATTCATTTAAAAGTTTTCATATTCAAACGATACATGCATGCATACACAGACACACACACCGTTACTAACCAGCCTGTTTTTTTCCTTTGCTAAACTTCAAGACGGGCCAATTAAATGTGGAGTCCTTGATCTACAAACAATTACGATTACAGCGATGGATTCTCTGAGAACCTCCGAAAGTCATGGCTGCCTCTCCCAGCATCTTTGATAAGTCATGTTGGAGGAAGGAACTACTAGCGTGACACTGCATCTTATCACCACTGCCACATCAGCTGGAGAAATACCCTTGAATTAATAATTGATAATTGCAACATCAAACTACGGAAGATTTTTTTCTCTCTCTCTCCTTAAGAGGGAGATTCTTGATTCTTGTCTTTGTTTCTTTCTATATGTCAGAGATGCACAAATTTGGCTTCTCTGCTCCGATATTCGATTTTTTTTTCAAAAGTTATGATCAACTTCCTGTAAGACCGCAGGTGATTACAGTCACACTGGAACATAAAACAGTGTTAAATTTAAATAGTTTCCTCTTGCTTTCCTCCATACGATCCACTTTTATTTTTTTCTATTGGGAACGGAAGTATTGTGATTCTGCTGCGTTAAAGAGCAGTTGTCGTAAAACAACATTTTGATTACTTTTACTGTTTCTTTTGCCAGTTACTGTTTTAAATAAAAACCTAATGATAAAAACATGACAAAACCATAATGATGATTCTGAATTGTTTAAATATTTTTTATGACTTTGTATTTTTGTGTTTTTATGATGCAAAGCACTTTGAATTGCCTTGTTGCTGAAATGTGCTACAAATAAACTTGATTGATTGATTGATTGATTGATTGATTGATTGATTGATTGATTGACTGATTGACTGAGTGGATGCTAATGTGTTGTTAGCATCTTAGATGACTTATAATTACACTCATGAGTAACTTTAAGAGAACCTCTGTATGTTTTCCCTAGAAAATGTAGATCCTTACTTTAAATCTGAGATTTCCAAAAGGTTGTCAGCATTTCCAGTTTATTTAATTTCATGGCAGAATGAGATTTCGAGCTAAAAAGAACTCCAGTCCTTTATTATGCTATTTCCCCCCCTTGTGTTTTCTGATGAAAGTGTCTGTTGCTCTCACGCAGCATAAATGAGTGAGCCGCAGACGTGTTCGGACACGTCATAAAAAAATAATGTTTGCTTTACCTTCTAAACTCACCGATACATTGAGTCTTCACTTTGTAGCAGACTCCACGCTGAAGAATGTTGTTGTTTACGTCTTTTCTTTTCTTTGATGCATTCACTGATTGGAGCAAGTTTGGATTTTTGAGTTTGTGCCCAGCCTTTCCCCAATCAGGACTTGGCAAGCTGAAAGTCATTCTCTCTGTCAGTAAATTTCTCTGTATGTGTGAATGTTTACCCTGTTCTTTCATGTGCATGTAAATGACAGGACGGATAGTAGAGAAACTTTTCCCAGGGACTTTATTTTAGAAACAAAAAGAAGACGTGAGCTTCTGTTCTCTTCTCATATTTAATGTTAACTCCTGAATTTTAAGTCAGTATTCTGGTTTGCTCTATATAGAAAAAAGAAAAAGTTTTCCAAGGATAAAAAGGACTTTGCAAAAATATTCACTTGCCTCATGTAGTTCAACATTTAATCACTACAAACTTCAACTTTATTTGGATTTTACGTGACAAACCAACACAGACTAGGAGTATGAACTAGAAGGAAAATGTCTGAAAGTTTTTAAACCACAAAACAAAATCAATTTAGGAATGATGGAATGAACAGAGTCCACTTGGGGAGCAAAAGGTTTAAAATACATTAAGTGTTGTTGGTTGTTGTGCCGCCAAAGGTGGAAATATTCGAGGAGAGTGAAACGATTGCAAAACGATGTAGTTTGGTCCATAATACACCATTTGTATTGATCTATTTTCACCACCATTTACTCCTCCGACATTAACTAAAATCCGGCTTTTTTTCTCAGAACAACAGAACCACTTCAGCAGAAAAATAATAAAAGAGAAGCATCTTTTCACACATCTTTTTGTTTTTTTAAACTGACTAAAAAGACAGACTTGGAACAGCACAGATCTCTTGTTTTAAAGTGATTTAATTGAAAAAATCTTCCCTTCCTCTGAGACAAAGCCTTGTGCTTAAATATGTGTGAGAGGAAAAACAAAGCAAAATTGGTTTCAAGATTAACAGCAACCTGCCTCATCTACTCAATCTGAGTGTTTGCTAATGCAATCTGTTTTTTATTTTTACTTTCTTATGAGCTTTATTTGGTCTACAATCAAACTTTTTAAAGCAACTTTGAGTCAAATGTAAAAAGTAGGTTAGTTTTTTATTTATTTTGCTCATGTTTAACCTTTCCATACATAAGTAAAATAAAAGAAGAAGAAGAAACACACAATGCTTAAAAATAAACAAAAGTAATAAAAATAGATAAACAAATTTGAACACAAAATGTAGACTGAAAAAAGCGTAAGTAGAAGCTTACTACAAGTTTATTAGACCTTTACTTATTTAGACATACAGTATCAACATCAAAACGGCATAATCTTTCCTGTATATTTTTATAAATCATATAAGGAACTCCAACTAAGTTGGTTGTCTTTTAGGTATTTCTTTTTATTGATTGTTTTTGCCATATGTGGGTGTTTTCCTGCTAAATTTCCCTTTCACGATAAACTTTTCCAGAAGAAAATCCCGTATGAGGAACAGAAAAACTGCACTGACATGAACATGGTCGTTGGACCAGAGTGGAGGAAGAGCTGCTTTAGCCACACGCACACACACACACACACGCACAGACACACACACACTTCACTGCTTCCCCTATCATAACTGAGACACACACTCAGCCATGTCCACGTCAACTCTCTGTCGGTAGCATAGCCAAGTCTGCAGGAGGGGGGTCATGCTAACACAAACATGCGCACACGCACACGTCCTACCTTCTTACACAGAAAAGCACTTTGTGGACAGGCTGTCTGGGGAAAGGTGCGAACAAGATATTTTGTGGCCTTTTTTTTCCTGGAGTTGCCAAGCCACTCTAATAGCTCCGTGTGTGTATGCGTCGGCGTTTAGCTGTGTTTGTCGGGGCCTTCGTAGACTTTGAGTATACACTTGCCCTTTACAGCGAGGTGTCGAACCCGAGCGTAACCCTTGAACCTAAACCTAATCCTAACCCAAAAACGTCAAACTTCCTTCAAGCAACCTTTTGTGTTTCCGAGAGGAAAAAGAGGGGCAGACAAATCGCTTCCAAATATGTCTTCACTCCTGTGGTCCAAGATGCTGAGAGATGGGTCTCACTCTGCTGCATGGGGGAGAATCCCTGACGGCATCCGTGTTGCACAGTAAGAGACCCCATTTCTGCCACCCAACAGGAGGGCAAGAGGGACAGGCACCAGCAAGAGTGAGAAAAGATAAAGTTGTCTATTTGTTTTTGCTCCACCTTGCTCTGGTGCGACGCTCGTCTTCCGCGTTAAGACCTGCGTCTTTATACGGCCAAGTCGCAAAAATAATAATAAAAAGAAAACATTGAATTATTTTTTCTCAAATGACGTGTGACCCCAAAAAGTCATTTTCCCGTTCTCACATCTTTGTACAGCTGTCCGTGTTTCTCCCGGATGGAAGAACAGCTTATCGGAACGTGGGCCAGACATTATGAAAGGCCAGAATGTGGAGAGGAAGACAGGCCGACGTTTAAAAGGATCTGCTTTTCTGCAAAAGCAGCTTTGCAAGGCAGCAGGAATGAATGCATGACAAGAACACAAAATCTTTACCAAGTATTTTTGATCCTGTTTCTAGTGCGAATGTCTTAGTGCTTACAGGTAGCTCTGTGGCGAGGTATAGGAACTTGTTTTAAGTAAGAAACACTTCCTCTGTGGTCCATACTGAATCTGAATTTCCCATGTTTCATATCACATTTTGCTTCAGTAATGTACAGATCTGGAAAAAATAGTACCGAGCCCCACTGAAAACCTCCTGGTTATTCCACCAAATATTGATTTCTGAACTATTCCTCGATTAAACATTAGTGTTTTTGTTTCTAAATGTACATGGACTTATTCTCTTTGCATTATTCGAGGTCTGAATGCACTGCATCTTTTTTCATTATTTTGATCATTTTTCTTTTTCTGCAAATAAATACTACATTTTTGCTTAGAATTTCAGAGACATGTTGTCAGTAGTTCATAGAATAAAATAACAATGTTCACTGTAGTCAAATGTACTATGAAAGGTAAAATAAGAAAAAATGATATAANATATATACTGCTCAAAAAAATAAAGGAAACATTTCACTTTAATTTTGTGTGTGGCTCCAAATCCAGGCCTCCATTTCCATTGATAATTTTTGTGTGATTTTGTCGTCAGCACATTCAACTTTGTACAGAACAAAGTATTCAGTGAGAATATTTCATTCATTCAGATCTAGGATGTGTTATTTGAGTGTTCCCTTTATTTTTTTGAGCAGTGTATATATTCAGAGGTAAACTTTACAACAAAAATTAAAAAGTTTACTCAGAAAACTTTATCAAGCTGGCACTGCAGGTCCAAGTGTTTTGTTCTTATGTACATTTGAAAAAATCCTGACGTCCATATATGTTTTAATTAATTGATTGTATCTAATCGAGTGTTTCAAACACCTTTTAATTTCTAAAAGGTCTTGGAGCCTGATTCGCTTAAAGGGCATTTTAGATTTTTTTTTTAAGCTGTGACATGTTTCAACTGGATGCTATTTGCCCCTCAGCCTGAGTTGTGTGCTGCTGCTACTGCAAATCTTCCTGTGTGCCTGCTGCCTCTGGGCTCTGCTCTATCCCAGTTTGCAACCACCTTTGCACTTTACCTTAACTCGACCTGTTGTCTCCAGTCGTCTGCATGTATAAATGCGAGAGCGCCCAGATGTACATTCCCAGACATGAAAACTCGTCACGAGCTCGTCTAGTGGTTTCGTACAGTTTAAAATATCATGGAAGAATTGTTTTGTGTGGAATGTTACGCTAAGGTCAGAGCTGTCAATCATCTCCTCTCGGCTTTGTCTCATTAACGCCTCTCCTCCTGCCAATATCCTCATCACTCTCTTCACGTCATCTATCACACCTTTCTTTAATCATCTGCTGGTTCAAAAGCTCAGCCTGGAGGAAAATAACATTACACCTTGCTACCTGATGAACCTTTGACATGTACAGAGATGTTTTCGTGTTCGGATGGTGGCAGGCAAGCCGTGCTTTGGGGGCGCGCGTTCCAAACACGCATCGCTTTGCGATAAGAGCGTGACGCAAATCGTGTGTCGTTTGCGTGTATAATAAGATTTCTTTCTGTGTTGATGTTTGTGAGCTTGCACGTGAGGCACGACAGTGGGTGTGTTGACTTGCGGGGCTCCGAGAAGCTTTCCTTACCGTGACCACGTGCTGCCCCTCCCGTCGTGCTAGCTTGGAGCAGCGCTGCGTCAGCATTTTGTTCCGCAGAAAAAGCAAACATGTCGTAAAAGAAAGTAAAGAGGGGAGAAAACACCGTGTGCCTTTAACAGTTTACAGTTACAGCAACTGCTAAAAATGTTGAGTCTTTGTAATTAACTTACACTTTACAAGAACATCTGTCAGTCAGCCAGCTGACACCCAGAGGGGAGAACATAAATCTGTCAGAAAGACGTGTCACACCGAGACTCTTAGTGCGTACACAGTGATGGATAGGTTTTATAATGCAAGTTTTAATAGTGGCTCGAAGAACCGGGGTTTAAAAATTACATGGGGTGATTTATTTTGTTCTCTAATATACACTGACAAAAATCTTAATAAAACGTACATTTTCACTGCGTTGCTTTATAAAAAAAATAAACAACCTTCTTTAGGAAGAAAACCCACTAATTCTGCTTTCTGTATATTTAAGTTTATGACATCAGAAGAGGCTCAAGAGTCAAACTTGTCTTCTGGAGTTAGAAAACACTGACTGGAATGTGAGTAAACAGGATGAAAAAACGTGGAAAAGAACAAACCGATGGGTGCAACAAAAGAACTTGGATCTGTTGCCTCACGCCTCGTGTTGCCGTCACATCAAGGTGAGAACTGTGGCAGAAATGAACTCTGCAAGTAGGAAGGAAATGTTTTTTGGCTTCCTTGAGACACACTGTGCTTCCAGACCTGGTGTGATCGAAGGAGTGACGGATATAGAAATGCAGAATGTACATATTCTTCATAAGAATTGATGGAAGTGGATTTATAGACATCAACAAATAAATATCAGAAAAACAAAACAGTTTTGATACATACAGCCAAGAAAAATTATGATTAGTATTTAAAAACAAATAAAAGTGTAACTGTGAAAATCGATGGGATGATATGAATATGCAAAGAAAGATTTGAAGACAGTTTGTGTGAAAGAAAGTCAAAGATCCAAGGCTTTCCATGTCTTAAAGTTACCAAAAATAAAAATAAAAAAGTTTCCACAAAATATTTAATACACTTCTGCAAGTATGTTAAATTTTTTATCACATCTTTTACGTTAATTTTAGAACCAATTTTTTCTGGATTAATTACAAACAGTTGTTCATTAGTTGGGTTGTTGCCGTCATTGATGAGAATTTCACTTTGTCAAAATCTTTGCAAGCAATAAAATATTGACATTTTCCTGTGTTCATTTTATCCCTGTATATAAAGTGAGTGGATTAATTTTACAAAAAAAGTTTTAAAAGTAGCTTCAAAGCCCTTTAGAGGATGACATTTAAGTCTAAACGATATGATTATTTTTGAAATCCATTAATGACAGTCATATTTCAAACTCTCGCCTGTTGACCGCTGGAGGGAGGCACCTGGGCCCCGGTGGTGACCCCACAGAGGATAATAAGTGTGTTTTAAATAATGGATGGACGGACAGTTCAGACTCCCAAAGCAGCTGTCAGCTTTCCCATAATCAAGTTCCCATGAAATGCCTAAAGTGTCATGCACTTCTGGAAATTAACCCTCTTATGCAAAAAAAAAAAAAAAACTCTGAGGGCTGACAGAAAAACTTCCTGCATTCTCTGGTAGCAACTCCATGATTTGTTTTGGATTTATAATCATTTGGGAGGGGCAGAAAATTTGAAAAGGTATCTAGTAAGCCGCTAAATTAGTACACGGTGTCCCAGGGTGTGACCCGGCTGCATTCTTCGGTTTCAACCAAATGTAGCATACAACACATGACCTGGCAAACGAGTAACTTGAAAACATATTTGTCGGACTGGCAATCACATAAGCGTTCTCTTCGTTTTATTACTACCACTGACTAATATTGCCTGGACGAAAGGAAAGTTCCACGTGTTGGCCTGAGGGTACGTTACGTTGTCTCTCACTTCTTACTGGCGACTTTACAGGTTTTGTTCTTACTTTTGGGGAATGAAGCGGCTCCAGTGAACCTGGGGAAAGGTGTGATAACTGAAGGCGGTGAAGAGAGAGAGAGAAAAAAAAGAAACGGCCACTAATCCTCTGGGTCAGTCCACATTTGGAATAAAATAGTGTCAGCTTTTCGGCACCTCAGCACGATTTGCAAGTTTGCACAGAAACTTTATAGTTGAATGGCACTGATGTGAAGCAGGATACCACACAATCAGTGGACAGTGTTCATATTTGGACAAAAAATAAATGAAGATATCCAGTAGAGATTGTAGTCTAGCAGGAGTTGCGCTACGAAAACATATTTTTACTCAGGTAAAAGTAAAACGTGCTGTCCAAGAATTTACTCAAGTAAGAGTAAAAAAGTATGTGATGAAAAAAGGTTACTCAAGTACTGAGTAACTGATCAAATTACCTGATTTAACATTTAAAAATGATGTAATCAGACAAAAAAGTAAAGTTATGGACACATTCTGGTATTTTAAAGACTAAAAGGGGAAAAAAAAGTTACTGTAAATGAATAATTGCAATTATTTCAGACAGAAGAAACACTTTTCCAAATGACGTTAAATGAACAATGAAATTGAAATAGTTGGTAAAACAAAAATACTAAAAGAAATCTTACTTTAACTTGAACTGTAAGTGTGCCTGCATCTCATGCATTTTGGGTTTTTTACCCCTTCATTCAGAGAAGTTACTCAAAGTAGGTCAAATACCCAGAAACTACTCAAGTTTGAGTCGTGACACTTTATTTTAAATGTCACTCAAGTATAAGTACAAAAGTAAAAATTACTGTGTAGAAAAGTTACTCCTAAAAGTACTTCATTTCAGCAAAATGTTGTTTCAGTAAACGTAACTCAGGTCTCTGTTGGATTGCTATCCGGTGACAGTGAAGG
Source organism: Poecilia formosa (assembly GCF_000485575.1). Lineage (NCBI taxonomy): Eukaryota > Metazoa > Chordata > Actinopteri > Cyprinodontiformes > Poeciliidae > Poecilia > Poecilia formosa. The sequence goes on along the minus strand of NW_006799979.1, from coordinate 2,451,351 downwards.
CCATTGGACTGTAGTAAAATCCCAAGTTGGGATCAATTGAAGCTTTGTGACATGGAGGATTGTTCACCTGGAAGTAGCCATTAAAACGGTCGTTAAGGGACGGACATGATCAGCAACAAAACTCAGGTAGATTGGTGTTTATGTTGATTGGATTGTGCAAAGAAAACCTCACACCATGAAACCAGCCGCTGCCTGAACTGTTGTTAAGAATCGGGATGGATTCATGTTTTCACGTCATTTGCACTGAATTCTAGAAATACTCTCTGAATGATCCAGCTGAAATTTGCACTTATCCAGCCAGGCTTGTTTTTTAAACTTGTTGCTCAGCTGCGGCGTCTTGTAGCGTCAACTCCAGCTACCTCCTGTCACATGTTGATGTGCCCCCGGGGCAAGGCACTTTACCCCAAGTCGCTACCAATTGGTGCATAGATGAGGGTGAATGGGGTGTAAAGTGTGGTCATTGTGACAGAAAAAGTTCTACGTACGTTTAGTCAATTTATTGTTTACTTCTTCTTCAAAGGGGTAGAAACTCCTCCACGTCTCTGGAGCAAACAGTCGTAGCTCGTGGCTATTTAAGCTGCTGTCGTCTCCCAGTCACCTCAAACCAGTCTGCCCGTTCTCCTTTGACCTCTGACATCGTCGAGGCATTTTCGTCAGCACACAACTGCCGCTCCCTGAATAGTTTTTATTTTTCTCACCTCTTTAAAACCAGACACATAATTTTGGGTCCCAGTCGGCGGCAGACCGGAGTTGAAATTTAGCCCAGGAACTTGTTTTTTTAGAGCCCTTTTATCCTATCAGATATGTTATTAAGTGGTACTTAATATGTTATTAAGTGGAACTTCCATGTTAACTTCCATTACTTAAGTTTCATATTAAGTGGAATCTTTATATGAAAACAAAATTACTATATTTGCGGCATCATGATACTATGTTTTTTTCAGCAATCAAAAGTACTGTGTGAATCTATTGATTAAAAAAAAGTCAATAAATGTTTACTAAACAAGCAGCTTAGAAAAATCAAAGCTAATACGAGGCCACAAAAAACCTTTTATATCACGAAAGTCCTCAACAAAAGCAAACTTTTATTCACACGACAATAAACAGATGATGGCATCTTAATCTCTGAAGACCAGAACAGTTTAGATAAAACCTGTACTTTTTAACAGCTTCAAACATAAAAAAATATATGATTAATTTTCCCTTTAACACATGGCAAAGTTGTTTTATCCAGAGTGAGCCCTCACGTTTCTGGTCAAAGAGGCAGATTAAGCTTATTTTGTACCTTGTGCACACAAATTTATGACAACAAGAAGATGTCTGAAATTAATCTCTGTCATCAGGTGAGTGTGCCAAAGATTTGCTCTGAATTTCTGTCAGAGGAAATAATTCAATTTGATTATTTAAGTCGAGGTTTAGACCACAATACTTAGATCTAGAGGCAATGATAATGATAAAAAGAAACTGATAAATGATCAACTTTAGAACACGTTTTTGTGCTAGAGCACAAATACAAATGTAATGTGTAAATAGACGGTTGTCTGGACTTGCTTGCCAAAACGAATAAGTTGAAAGTCAAACTTGATTGGCCCAATTTGATGGACCCGAATCACCTTTCGCATTTAGGACTCAACATTTATCTCCAGGTGTCTTATCTCTTTTACGCTCGACTGTATATGTTTGTGCTAACTATTGTGTTTTCATTTGGGTGAGAATCATATGTCATTTTGATATTTTTTTTAAAGAATGAAACTTTTTCTTCTTTTTGTTTTAAGCTGTCTACAACCATATAAACGCCATCACATTCTTTAGAAATTAAATGTTATTATTCTGTGTCAGCAGCCAGGGAGCGGCCCAATCACCAACTCACTCCTCCTTTGGTTGGCTCTGGTTACATGGCTTTGTATATTTCACTTGGTCATTTTTCATATATATAAGAAGAAAAAAACATTAAAAAAATAAAAACAAGCTGTGGATTTGTTTGGCTTACAGTTCATGTGTCGGTCAAAATGTAAATTTTCCTTGAAGAAACAGAGACCACTGGCTGCAGGTGAGCATAATAAATCAGCTTCCTTCACTTAGACGAAAATCATCTCCTCATAAAGAGGTGTCACGTCCCAGGTGACTGCGGTGCCAAAGAGCTGTGCCTCGGCTGTATGCAACTCGTAACCAAGTGAAAAGATATGCAGCCTGCCTGACTGAAAGCAATGAGCGGGGAGGCTGTGATATCCTCCCTGCTTAAAAGCAGTCTTCCCCTTCCATGCCATCCCACTCTCCGATTGGTATAACAGGTAATTAGTGGTGTGTCGTGGCCCGAGGGAGCCGAGGAGCCAGGGAGAGGTGGATGAGTGGCGAGAAGGAGAGTAAGAGAGAGAGAGAGAGAGATTTCTGATTACCTGACAAGTTAGGGCTGGAAAGGCTACACTTAGCCCATTAAAGATTTTTTCTTCAGCGTGACATTTGAGAGCAGCTGTGAAGCCGCGCGCCACCTTGCCATTTCCCCGTACACTGGGCATCCATTTAGGGACACGGATGGAGGGAGAGAGAGAGGGGGGGACGAGTTAGAGAGAGGGGCCACCGGGCCATCACAGCAGCACAAATGGATTTCATTCACCAAGGTGAACTGTAGTACTCTGATAAATGCACTTCCTTGAATGTCAGCAAATGTCACCGGAGAAGCCATTTGCCACCGTTTTAATAGCTTCCACGGACTTATGGTGGGAGTGACGGCCGAGCAAGGCGGCGGGAGAAGGGAAGATGATGAGTCACGCGGAGGAGCGGGCAGGCTGAGCGGGAGAACGAATCACGGATGCATGAGCAGGCAACACGGAGGACAAAAAAAAAAACACAACAGCAACAGAGGGATTATGTCAAACAAAAGGAGAACAAGTTTGGCTATCGTCACTTCCACGTGATTAAGCAATTAGCTACTTGATACTTCTCTAGCAACACGAGTACTTCTTCTTCTTCTGCCTCCTCTCTCTGTCACTTTTCCTCTGTTTTCACCTGCAGATGTTCCCTCCTGCGAGAATTACATCATTGCCCACATTGCTTCAGTTTTGCGGCTTCCTCTCTGCGCGAACGCATGTATCCGCATAAGACGGAGGCTACACCCCGTGTCATCCGTGTCTGTTGGAGTGAGAGTTGACATCATTAAGTGTAATGTGAGAACCTGCAGGTTCAGTTGAGGCCTCGGCGCCCTGAGGACTGGCACACAACGAAACTGCGAACAAATCAACACAGTTGAACGGGCACAATTGTCTTGACAGTTTTGCTTTGACTAATAAAATAAAGGCAAGGCGGATTAATTACTCATACAACCATCCTCAAACCTCACCAACCCTTTGGTGAGGTCATCGTCAAACATGGTGACCGTTTCCTTCACTTGTTGCTGCCAGTTTCCTGTTTGTTCTTTTTTAATTTTAACTCCTGATTTGTTTGTCTCCCTGTTCACTTTACTTTTGCACTTCAGAATAACTCGACGCCTTGTTTTTGTTTCTTATAGGAACTTTTTTTTTTTTTTTTAAATTGCACCCACTGGGTTTGCATCAGTGTGTGAGTAGGTAGGTTGTTTTGACCGCTTGAGGACGACGCTGGCTGCAGCCAATCCTAATCCCCCATTCATTTCCACAAGCAGTTGCTAAGGTTACAAATTACCTTTGGAGCTGGTAAGTGGTTTCTTTTATGACACTGGACGCCCTAATCCTTTTACTGAATACATATTTCATTTAGGATTAGCTCAACAACGGATACAGTTGTTTTTTTTTTTGTTTGTTTTGTTTTTTTGGGGGGGACTTATTTCGACTCCGGCTCTGCGTTTTGTTCATGCTCATCAGGCACAGCACTTGCAAATCAACTCTGACTCCCATTTAAAGTAACTAAATAAATTAATAAATAATGCTTTTTATAACTTTAGTCTCTCGGTTTTTTTTTCTTTCTTTTTCTTCTTCTCATGGCAGAGTGGTGGGAAAACCTGAGGGAAGTGAAACTCAATCAAGCAGCCTCTGTTAGATAAGTAACGACAAGGCTATTATCTGGTAAACAATCGATGAGAGCGCATTATTCTCCTTTTCAGCCTCTGTGGTGTGTTCAGGCTGCCGGTTTTTAACAGCTGCCAACAATTATGGTGTGTTGTTCTTTAATGTCTTTTTTAGCACAAAAAAAGAAAAAAATAGAAAGGAGCTGGTGTGTTTATCTTTGCCTGAATTTCTCAGCTATGATATGACTATGGTATCTGCTGGCTCTCATTTTGACTGAGTTGTGACTACAACTGGTAAATGAAACCCTGAAAAAAAAAAGAAAAACTATTGTATGGTATTCAGGATTATAACTTGTTGGGTTATAGTTTCAGGATCTTTCCCAATAATTCTTAATTATGTTTTGTAGATAACATTGCAAAACGTCACTATATTTTATTGGGATTTTAAACCGATGTAAAGTGCCTCGTAGAAGAAACAACTCAAAGTTTGCCCATTTTTAAACAACAAAAAACTAAAAAATGTATGGTTTGCATTTGTATTTACCTTCCCTTTTTCCTCTGATACCCCTAAATATAAGCTATTTAGTGCAACCAGTTTAGAAGTTACAGATTTTAGCTGCTGTGTGAAAACATTAGCATCATGAAAACACAAGAGTGTCATGAGGGGCGCTTCACCTTAATTTGAGGATAATAACCCCCCAAAAAATACAGCTGCAGCAACAATTAAAGGGTTTTGGTAAAACCACAGGCATGTTTTAGAATGGCACAGTCAAAGTCCAGACCTTAATCCAGAGAATCTGAAATCCAGAGAATCTGAGGCAAGATATTACAATTTGCTTCACAGATACTCGCCATCCATTCAGACTTAGCAACGAGAGCAGAGATGCATCTATTCAGAATTATGTGCAGTATTGTGTTGGTCCATAACTCGACTGTAACCCATTAAAATGTGCAGTTTAGTTTTGACAAATTGTGAAGAAAAAGTTCCCGTGGCCTAAATGCTTCAGGAAGCAAATGGAAATTATACAACCCATTTTTTGTTCATATTTAAATCTCATTCATGCTTTGAATGAGCTTCAGCTGCAGTTCAGGAAGGACGATTTTATTTTCTGACTCTTGCCAGGACTTGAATGCTCCACTTTCTCCGGCGTACAGAGCCGCTTGTTATTGACCTAACGCGGCTATTGGAATTTTCTGAGCTGACACGAGTTCTGGGAGCCTCAGTGCTTTTAGCGCGCTTCCCTGTTCCCTCTCCTTGTTCCTCCTTGTTCCTTTTGCTCTGTCTGAGTTGACATATTTAGCTATCAAACTCCTGAATTTATCTGAGACGATATGATCTCATTCACCGTTTACCCACTTGTCCAACTTACTGAAAAATTTCATTCCTGACACACTGATACTCGTGGATGTGAAAGCTTTGGACGCGTTACGTGATGAGATCATCGTCTGGGTCATTGTTGGCAAACACAACAAAAGCCTGATGGGAAGAAGCTCTCCTCTCTATGTGTGTTCCTCTCTATGTGTGTGTGCGTGTGCATGTGTGTGTGTGCACTTGATGGCTTCATTCCCATATCAGCAGTGTTCTCTCTTTGGATGAGTCAGGAGTCTAAGATTGGCCACCATCCTCTCTCATCTTTCTCTATCGTCCCACACACAACAAATCAAACAATCTTACACACACGCACACACACACACAGACACAGACAGAGAGAGAGAGAGAGAAGGTGGGTTCTGGGGTGAAGTGGTGCTCAAAATGACTGAACTTGGGGTCAGGTTGAAGTGAGAGACAAGGCACAGACGGGTCATGCTTCCTTTTGGACGTGATGCGTTTCATTTGGTTGTTTCTGCTGAGATAGTAAAACCCTTAGTGTCGTCTCTAAACTTTTTTGTTTTTTTTTACAAACTCCTCTAAGCCGTACAATCGTATCATAGCTCTGCGTTTTCCAAAAGCTGACTCCCATCTCTGTGTTTTGAATTCGAACGAAGCAGCAGATAAAGAGAGCAACACACGGCGGCCGAGGAGTGCCAGAATGAGCCGAGCTCCTGAGTAGAAACCCGGAGGAAGGGATTTGGCGTAACACCCGGCTGTCTACCTGTCTGTTTGACTGAGGGGAAGGGGGGTTTTCATTGTAACTCCAAGCCAAGACTATTCTCTTCAGTGGCGACTTGAAATGTGTGTGTGTGCTTTTGTGTGTGTGTGTGTGTGTGTGTGTGTGGGCCTGCGTGCGTACGTGAAGTGTGTGTCTGTTTTCCTTGCTTGCTTGGTCTCAGAGGCATCATGGTGAGGAAGAGATAGGCTGACAACCAAAATTTCTCTGCAGTATAGATATCTGTGCAAACACAAAGCGAAACAGAGAGGATGGGTGATGCAGAGGAGAGAGGCGACGGGGGGAACGTAACAATAAAACTGAATTTCACTGAATTTCTTCATGCCGATTGGGGGGGGCAACAGAAAAACCCTGCACCTCTGTTACTCACTCTTCTTGTGTGTTTTGATCATTTTCTTTTAATCCTGCTGTATGAATGTCAGTCACTGTATGTCAGACTATTCTTTCTTTCTTTCTTAATTGTTTCTCTTGATTCTTTTGATCATTTCCACCCTTTATCTCTCCAGTTATCTTTTCTCTCAGCCTATTTCCTCCCTGGTATGAACTGTCGTTTGGTTCCTTGGTAAAAGTTGTTCTTCGGGGCGCTGCAAATTTACAATCACTCCAAAGAAAAGAATCCTCCTCCGTCATGGAAAACGTATGAGAGGGATCAGGGCCGCTTTTTAAACCTTAACACATCTCTACGGTCCACATTTCCAACAGCAAGTGAGAGTGTATGTGCCTCTGTTTACCATACAAGGCAGCAAAGTTTCTTTTAATAAAACTGCTAATTTGGCTACACAGGACTTTGGCCTGTAAAATACCCACAAATTAAAAAAATAAAATAAAATAAATGACACAGTTTGTTTTATTTGCAATTTTTTTATGCATCAAAAATATTTTGTTACAGAGCATCTCATCTTCAACAAAGCACAAATGAGGAAATACAAGCCCAAATTTAAAAGTTCCAACTTTTAGGCTTCCGTTTTGCCATATAATCAGAAAGAGGTTCGTTACAGACCAGAAATTTTTATGGGGTAATTAATGCAGAAAATGTAAAAAAAGATTAAAAAAATGTGTAGATTAACAGGCGTGAAGATATGTAGATAATACAAAGCATATTTACATAGGGACAGTAGATTGTTCATGTTGTGACATGATTCTGAACGTAAAGTGACATTGACTGGAGAAAAGACCAGTTATTAGCAAAAATGTCTCCAATGTCAGCTTTATAAAAGCATGAAATTCCACACACATACACTTTTCCTTATCCTTGTAAAGAAAACTCAATGTTTATAAAGTGAAATTGACACAGTCGGTTTGAAGCAGGTTTAATTAATCTCTTTATTAACAAATATATGCTTCAAAATGAGAGGAAAGTATTTACAAAGAAGTCCAGTTTCAATTCCAGCCCAACAGAGATAAAGGTTTTGTTTTTTTTAAATGCCTTTGCAAAGTATCTCTCGTGCATAAAAATACAGTGAAGCGTTAATAATTATTTCACCTGGTTTCCTAAAAAAAAAAAAAAAATCCATATTACACAGACTTTCCACATACATTCTCATTTCATTAGAGTGAGAGAGAGAAAAAAATACTATAAATTGGGTCAAAAGCTTGAAGATTAATGCAGTGGCAATTAAATTGGTTGATAACACCTGACCTCCAGGCAGTTATCCATAATGAGATAATAGTAATCTCTGCTCCAAAAGGGAGAGAAAAAAAAGACTGTCTATAAGTCTGTTTCCTTTCAGACACTTACATTAATGTCACAGCTAAAATATGATTTATTCTGTGGATTAATCAAGAAACTTAATGCAGAAGGACTTTAGTGGGAGTGGGTGAGAGGTTTAAATAGCCTTTGTGTGCATAAAATTGGATCATTTTTCATTTAAATAAAAGAAAAGAGCAGAGGCAAAGAAATATATGTCGAGGTTTACGTTAATTGTTTTAACAGTTACTCATGTTAGTTTTTTTTTTTTTTACTTTTTGTTTTTCTTTTTCCCTTGAACCTTGAGGGATTTTCTTTCTTTTTTCTTTTCTTTTTCTTTTTTTTTCTTTTTTTTTTGTCAGAAACCTTCTTGGGGATATAAATAGTCTACAGACGTCTCAAGTCCAAACACAGACAGATTTCTCATGGAGCAGGGCAGGGGATGGGGGCTAGGGAGGTGGGGGGACGCTGAGCACCCCCAGCAGCCGGTGACGTGGTGAGGTTGGTGGGTTTTCCTGCCGGGGGAAGATTTAATAAACGCAGAAAAACAGAGTGCGCACAGTGACGGGGTTGCTGCGGGGTGAGGACGGTGGCACTCTGGACACATCCTTCTCTAGGAAGGATGTTGAGTTTTGGAGAGAGAAAAAAAAAAAACAGAAATAACAAAAAAAAAAAAGAAGCTACGGATGACTGTCTTTAACCCCACCGTGAACCCCCGACCTTACCTTCCGACTACTTCCCATTACCTCTGCACGAGATTCGGGCCGCATTCCGCAGCGCGCGCACGCGCACACGCGGCATTGTGCGGCTGTGTTTGGCAGAGGCCGCGCGGGAGCAGAGAGGGCGGCGGCGTGCTGTTCATGGAGGGGTCAGAAGAATGAAAACCGCCGCGTTCACAGGGCACTTTACAAAGAGACACGGATGGTCTGTGCAGCCGCAGTCAAATGGAAATGCTGAAGCCGAGGCGCGGGGACTGCTGGTTCCTAAAGCCTGAATAAAAACAGCCGTGTTTACCGGGAGAAGACTGGAAAAGTGACATTCCTTTTTTTTTTTTTAGCTGTAGGTGGCGGATTAAAGGTGTTCACAGCCACAGAAGAGAAAAACATCACACTAAATTGGAGAAGAGTTGAGGGAAAAAAGTTTATTTTCTGTTTGAAGCGAGAGAAAGAAGGAGACAGAGAGAGAGAGACAGAAAGAGAGAGACGCCAAAAAGAAATATATAATTATGTGTATTAATTATCCCTATTTTAATTAGGCTTATTATAAATACAAAAAAAAAACACACACACCACAGATATGTAATTTAAATAATAAATCGAGATTAATATAGTAATTTAAAAATAAACACACCCGTTCCGTGAAAGCATAACTTTGAAGTTTCGTCACGGGTCCTTGTGTTATTTAGTCAAAATAAAAACGTGATCTGGATTTTAAGTTCTATATCTAAAGTTAGCCTAATCAAAGACGTGGAAATCTGGGTTAGCCAAGTTGATCCACCAAAACCAACTTTAGCCACATTTAAACGTCGACACGCGTCTTTTCAGCTTCAACTTTTTAGTCGCTTTTACATGATCTTTTATTTCAACATACAGACTTTTCGATAAAAAATAATAATAATAATTCTTTTAAAAGTCATATTTAGGGAAATAATTGTGATTGTGATGTTGAACCTTAAAAAGTTTAATTTTGTCAAACCATTTGTTACTGCCCTTATGAGACACAAGTTAATTAGATTAATTATTCCAAGCGAAGTCATACATTTAGGATGATGTCATGATAATAAAATGTATAAAATTTGACTTTTTATGCAGCACAATAAAAAAACAATCTGAATTGTATTTACTTATTAAATACGCTATGTCTCACTGTGGATAAAGCTGAATTTCACTATGACGTAACAGATCTTCGATCTCCCTAACTCCAAATTTCATGTTTTTCATTTGGTATAAACTTTTTTTTTTTTTAAACGTAAATTTGACGCAAGTGTCCATGTATTTTATTTCATATATTATACTGATGACTGTTTCTAATCATCTGAAACAAGTGGGGCCGTCGTTTTTTAATGCTATACGATAACACCGAGGGGAAAGGTCACGGCAGCTTAAGGAGTGAAGGGAAGCTGTCTCGTGAGAGCAGAGGACGGAGGGCAGGGCCACAAACTACAGCTGCCACATGAATGTTTGATAAGCGGCTGGGATAATGGCTCCTTCAGTCGGTCGAACATCAACATCTCCATCGCGCTCTGACATCTGCCATCTTATAGCTAATAATCCGAAGCTGAATAATGAATGAAAGGCAATAACCACGCCGAGATGGGATATGGGTCAAATTCTAACCCGAGAGTGATTGTTTAAGTACTTTATGTGGTCCGAGATTCATTTGTTTCTCTTTTAGGTTGTTTGTGTGTTTAACACGGGAATTTCAGTTGCAGGGGGATGAGCTGCGCTATGGTGAGTGAGTTTGATAAAAAAAATAAATAAATAAATAAATAAATAAAAACTCTGATACCCGACTGACCAATCAGCGACACGGTGACGCAAATTACCCAATCAGTGAGGAAAAGTTTCACTCCGGTGTTTTCATGGACCCAAATCAAGTCTAACTAATAATAATAATAATAATAATAATAATAATAATAATAATAATAATAA